>NW_006991189.1:0-1084 GCF_000164805.1 Carlito syrichta | reverse complement strand
TCCATAGCATGTATAAGTGGTAGAGTTAATTTAGTCGTCATGGGTATTGAGTGAGCTTTAGAAGTTATTGATTATCAGAACATCATTAGACTAGTAAGGATTGTTACACTGCTTTTGAAGAACATTAACTAGCAAAGGGAACAATGAGACAATCTTGGGGTTTGTTCCTCCTCACACCTAAGCATTTGGTGGGTGGGGGATGCCCCCCTGCACCTGGCTTTGTGTTCACGTGAAAGACTTGTGAGACTGCCTGTCTAAAATTTGGGGATAAATACCTGCTGTAACTTTCAATAAACGGCTTCTGCTCATTTCACTGAACAGTTGTCCACTTTCTTTCTTTCTCTTTCTTCCTCTTTATATCTATCCTTCCATCTTTCTTTCTTTTAATATCTATCCCTACAGATTCGCCGACGCCACCACATCTTCCAAGGGACTCCCCAAAACTTGCAGGGGCTGGCCCCCCGCACCTATATTATAAAGGTATGAACAACCTTACTGAGAGGGGTAGGTAGAACAGATGCTGAACTAAGTAACTCTGCAAATGAGTAGTGTCTGCAAGACTAAAGGCAAAAGGAACTGCACATAAGCACTGTACTCTCATTAATAAAGTTGCTACCCACAGGGTAGAGTCAACAATTTGGAAACCAGTATGAATACTGGAATTTAGCAGTTAAGCTGATGGTGGATGGTGAATGGGTGGGAGGAGGTTTCTCACTGTTGGAGTGGGAGGTTATAGGTAAGCAAGGGAGAAAGTCTAGAATGATCCATGTGGTAATGAATTAGAGTTGGAGATATTAATAGGAACTTGTATTTAGCTTAATGTAGACAGAAATGTTTACACATGGAAGTTTTTCTAGATATGTGTATATATACAAGATATACTGGAGGGGACCCCTAAAAATGGAATTATCTTTTGGAGAGCAGGCCTCATGTAGTACAGGCTATCCTTACTAGGTAAGTATTCTAGAAACCCGTCAGCATCAGTGGAGAGGCTGCGTTTGGCTTCAGTGAGTTTCTTTTGGAGATTCTTTTTTTTTTTTTGACTTGGAGTCTCACTCTGTCACCCAGACTGGAGTGCAGTGGC
>NW_006991188.1:0-780 GCF_000164805.1 Carlito syrichta | reverse complement strand
TCTTCTCAAAGTAAAACCCTTCATCACAAAGTGAAGAATAATCCTTATTTTGTCCTGTAACTGTGCATGCTGGTGTTTTGTGCAAAAAAAGGACTGACTGCAATATACTGCGCAAGGGAGGCCCAATTTAGAATGGTTGAATAAGAAAAGAAAAACATGAATGAGACATAAAAAGGAAAGACAGATGAATAAAGATGAACTGGGTCTGTTGCCTAGGTTGTAAAAATGCCTTGTATAAATTAGAAAACATTTTCCTACCAAAAGGGAATTCAATGAAATGATGGCGATATGAGTTTTCACACAAAAATCCAGGTATGATTATGGAAGGCGTAATAGGAGAGCCGAGGGGGGAAAAGTTAATTTTCTGGACTCTGAAATACAACATGTAGGAAAGCGCTTGGGAATCCTCATCTTACCTGCCATTGCTTTGTGTCTGAAGATGCTAATTGAGCGCAGCAATCAATGTCTTTTGTTTTCAGCTGTCAGCACTTTCCTGAAGGGCTTTGCCCAATTCTAGAGGGAGAAACTCTTAACGAAGCTTCACTTTTCAGTAACTATTATTGTTACAATTTCTTCTTGGAAGAGAAGAATTAATTGCATTTTTGAAAAAAAAATGTCACTGCAATGAAGTTTTCAAACGTGAGGCCCAACATGGACATCTTTCTAAAAATATATATATATATAATACATATATATATGGCCGGGCTCGGTGGCTCAGCCTGTAATCCCGTGCCTTTGGGAGGCTGAGGTGAGTGGATTGCCTGAGCCCGCGGGTTTGAG
>NW_006991187.1:0-760 GCF_000164805.1 Carlito syrichta | reverse complement strand
CAGTTTTCAGGGGAAATACTTCCAATTTCTGCCCATTTAGCAATAAGTTGGCTGTGGGTTTATCATAGATGGCATTTATTATTTTGGGTTATGTTCTTTCTATGTTTAGGTGTTTGAGGATTTTTATCAAGATGGGATGCTGGATTTTATCAAAAGTCTTTTCTGCATTTATTGATATAATCATACATAAATCATTATAATCATAATCATGTAGTTCTTGTTTTTTACCTCTTTCGTTGTATGTAATAACATTTATGGTCTTGCAGATGTTGAACCAGTCTTACATCCTAGGGAAGAAGCCTATTTGGTCATGGTGGATGATTTTTGAGATGTGTCGTTAGCTCCAATTTGCTAGAATCATCTTAAGAATTTTTGCATCTATGCTCGTTAGGGATATTGCTCTATAGTTCTCTTTTCTTGTTGGATCTTCTTTTTATAGTCATTCACAACCTTCTTCCCTGAAACTACACTTAACCCCTTGGTAACTACTAATCTGTTCAACGTTTTTATAATTTTGTCATTCAGAAATAATAAATGGATGAATCACAGACTATGGAATTTGGAAAGATTGGTGTTTTTCATTAGCTTAATTCCATGAGACATCGTGAATGTTATAATGTGTATCATCAGTGCATTTCCTTTTATTGCTAAATTTATTGTATAGATGTACAATAGCTGGTTTAACCATTCCTCTTTTAAATTATTTCTGGGGTTTTATTTCAGTTTTTGACTGCTGTCAATATAGCTGCCATGAGCATTT
>NW_006991186.1:0-1136 GCF_000164805.1 Carlito syrichta | reverse complement strand
GACCTAAATGACCAACACTAGAGACATATACTATGGAACCCTGTGGTACTTATATAGAAAATTATCTCCTATGGAGACTTCTAATGATCTGTATTTCTCAATGAGGGATTTGTTTGAAATTTTTAGTAGAAGGAAACAGGAGTATTCTATGGACTCCTAGGACCAGGATGTAGACGGATCTCAGAAGCTGAGGGCTGAAGTTGCTATTCCTGAGTTTCTCTGGGCTGTCATGGGTAACCCACATCAGCAGTTGGCTTCATTCTTTTACTTCTTGGTTCCTCTACTTGGTCTTTATGTGGTCACAAAAATTGTTCCAGTTCCATATTATTTTCTAGCTCAAATGCCTAAAAAAGACTAACCAGAATCTGTGATCTAATGTCAAATTCCTACAGGTATCTAAATGGCCAAATCTAGTTGAGGTCTCCTTCTGATCAGTAGCCAGAGAGGGGCCATATGGTAGCCTGCCCACTCAGGATCATGGCAGGACCAGAGTAGAATTGGGTGGGCCAACAGACACACTGACTATCCCGTCTGCTACAAATGAAAACTATTTATGATACGTTTAAAGTCCAGTGAGAGAAGTCAAGTGTTTCTGTGCATAAAAAGATCAGTATTTTAGAATATATATTAAGAGATTATATCTGTAGCATAAAACAAGGTGATCTTTTATTTTTCAAGTTTTTTTTACAGTGACTATGAACTTATAAATATGTAATAATTTATTTAGATATAATATGGACAATTAGGGTAATTTTTTCCCTTTCCTATTTTTCCATACTACTTTTATAATAACAAACTACAGGTGAATGAGAAATGGAGACATGTAGAAATTTTCCATTCCACTCTATATTTAGGTATTACAGGATAGTACTCTAACAGAAATGCCTGATCAATAGAAAATATTGTTGCAATATATCTCTCCTGGGTTACTACCCTCTGATTAGATTTTTTCAGGTATTTTACAAGACAAGGAAAACCTTGAGATTTGTTATGACATTAGCCCTTTGTTCACTGTTTCTATACTTTTTAAGGATAAAGAATAATATTATTAAGTATACCTCTATGTGACATTTATGCCCATGTGGGTATAGATTTGCTTCAAGGGAAATGATAAGAATATTATTTCCTTTGGAACT
>NW_006991185.1:0-780 GCF_000164805.1 Carlito syrichta | reverse complement strand
GAGAGAAAAATATTAATCGTAAAGGGAGTGTGTTGCTCCTATATCTCTACTTCCCATAGTTGAAGAGTGAGAAAGCTGGTGAATAAGCCCAAGTTCCAGGCAGCTTCTTTAAGCTGTCCCCTTGACAGGCGCCTGAACCCTTGTTTTGACTTCAGGGAGATATGACAAGAAACTCTTGGCTTATCGTTAATGCCAGCAGCTTATACTAAGAGTTGACTTTGAGTATTTCAGTGATGTCTTATGGAATCTGAATTAGCCCATCAAAAAAAAATGTTTAGTAGTGTTTTCCTGCAAGGAACACTGACGTACTTACAACAAGGCATTCTTGGCAGGTAATGTGAAGTCAGACGGAGCTCCTGCCTTTGGCCCATGGTTCTAATTAATAAACTTCTAATAGCATCATAGCTACAACCTTGAGGATTTCCATCTCCCACCTAGGCTAGTAAATTGATCTCTTAGAAACAAGCTATGAACACAATTTTAAATTTAAATGATATGTCACTCAGATCGAACATGCCTCCAGTCACAATATTAGCTCAAATGAAGGACATACTGAATTGGAGATCTGGGTATGTTGGCAGAAGCCTTCGGCCTAATCAAAAAATTTATGGTCAGACAAATTTGCTGGGGAGCCAGACATCTTCTCTAAATCTAGACATACAAGTCATTTAACCGCTGATCCACGGTGTCCCTGAGCTTCCTTGAGGTCAATTATCCATTTAGTTCAGCTTTATGACTTTAACAAATGACTTGCAGTGTTTTTTTTTTTTTCCTCTCTTG
>NW_006991183.1:0-820 GCF_000164805.1 Carlito syrichta | reverse complement strand
ACAGAAAAAGACACACACACACACACACACACACACACACACACACACACACACACACACACACAAACTGCAGATCAATATCCCCTATGAACATAGAAGCAAAAATCCTTAACAAAATATTGGAAAACCAAATTCAATAGCACATAAAACAATAGTAATACTCCACAACAAACAAGTTTTATCCAGGGATGCAAGAATGGCTCAACATACACAAGTCAATAAACATGATCCAATACATAAACAGAACCAAAACCAAAAATCATACGCTCATTTCAAGAGCTTTAGAAAAAAGTATGATAAAATCCGGTATCATCATGATTCAAAACCTCAGCAAAACAGGCCACAGACAGAACATTCCTAAAAATAATAAGAGCCGTATATGTGACCAACTTACTGGCAATGTCACCCTGAAAACTTTTAGAGAAGGTGAACACATTCCCCTTCAGAACTGGAGCAAGGCAAGGATGCTACGTTCACCGCTCCTGTTCAACAAACTACTGGAAACCCCAGTCAGAGCAAGCAGGTAAGAAAAAGAAACAAGGCCTACCGAAACTGGAAAAGAAGAGATAAAACTCTCTCTTCATGAAATGACATGACCTTATACCTGAAGTCTCCTAAAGACTCCTCCAAAAGACTCCTGGACTTGATAAATGAATTTGGTAAAGTTTCCGGATACAAAATTAACACACACAAATCAGCAGCACTGCTGTTCACCAATAGCGACCAAGAACTCAATTCAAGACCCTAATCTGAGAACTCAGATCAAGAACTTAATTCCATTACTATAGCAGCCAAAGTTAAAATATCTATGGGTATATTT
>NW_006991182.1:405996-422083 GCF_000164805.1 Carlito syrichta | reverse complement strand
ATTCTGGCTACTTGGAGGGCTGAGGTGGAAGGATCACCGGAGCCCAGCAGGTCGAGGCTGCGGTGGCCGGGAGCAGCCACTGCACTCCAATCTGGGTGACAGAGTGAGACTCCAACTCAAAAAAAAAACAAAAAAAAAACACACATTTGCAACAGTGTATGGAAGTTTTTAAAATTATAAAAGTTACAGGGTGAACCTTATAAAGAGCCGGGTGCTTTTTGTTGAAATCTGACCAATTCCTACCTTTCCCAAAACAAGTCCTATAAAGGAAAAAACTCCTGTTCACGTACTGCAAGGGGGTCATTCTCAGGTGTGGAATGAAAAGGGTCCTTCCCTGTCCTGATATAGAAAAGCTGAGTCTGAGCCAAAAAGAAGCAGACAGAGACCAGACCCAGGGTGAGGGAGATTGCCATCTTGGTTTTTGCTCCCCTCACAGCTTTCATATAAGTTAAGAAGAAGGGGAAATAAATCTTCAGACAATATCATAATTATGGAATTTAAAGTGGCAGAATAGAATCAGCCAAGCCTGGCTTTAAACATTAGCTCCAGGACTTACTTTGTGCCAGGCACAGTTCTAATCACCTTAACTGAGGTAATCTTCGCAATTACTCTATGAAGTAGGTACAATGATCATTATTCTCCTCACTCCACAGATGGGAAAGCTGAGATGAAGACCTGAGATCACACACAGCGAGTTAGGGGCAGAGCCTAGTTTTGAATCCAGAATCCCCAACTTTTTTTTTTTTTTTTTTTTTTTTGAGTCAGAGTCTCATTCTGTCGCCCAGGCTGGAGTGCAGTGTCATGCTCATGGCTATCGCAGCCTCAGCCTGCTGGGCTCAGGCGATCTTTCCCCCTCAACCTCCCAAGTAGCTGGGACTACAGGCACGTACCACCATGCCTAGCTAATTGTTTCCCAGGCTGGTCTTGAACCTTGGGCTCAGGCAATCCTCTCACCTTAGTCCCTCAAAGTGCTGGGATTACAGGCATGAACCACCGTGTCCAACCCAGAATCCCCATCTCAATCACTGTGTTAACCTGGCACACAGCAGACATTCAGGAAGTGGTAGTAACTGTGACTATGAGTAATAATGTTCACCTTCTCCCTCCCCGCTGCCCACTGGGCCTTTGACTCACCCCTTTCTCTCCAGATTCCTCTCCTAGAAAGCTAGGGTTCCCAATGACCTGCCTGCCTTCTCTCACTGTGGGTTCAGGGTTGACCAGGGCTGTGTCAGCTCTACCAGCCATTCCTGTCTTTCTGCAGGACTATGGCTACCTTGTATAGTGACCCTGACTGGTCCTCCAAAAACCTGGAGCCTGCTGTCTTCGAGGCCCGGAGACACGTGGTCAAGGACAAGATGCCCTCCCTGTTCCCAGACCAGCTCTGCAAATTCCAGGAAGAGCTTCGGCAACGCAGCCAAGAAGGCTATAGGGTCACCTTTACAGACTTCTGGGGCCTGCTGATTGAGTCCTGCCTGGGGGATGAGGTAGGCACTCAGTTTGTCCCGGCCCCACCCTCCCTGACTGATGTCCAGCTTGCTTTCTTCATCGGGGGAGTCTGGACTTCCATCATGCAGAGGGAGTTAGTTCAGAACTACAGGTGTACCCTTGGGCTCTAAGAACCAGAAAGTGCTAGAATCCATGATGAAGGAAGAAGGTGGGATTGTCTGCTACATGCCCTTTACAAGATGACCGAGACCCTAGTGTTGTGGGCAAGCCTGCCTAGAGGCAGCATGTCCTCCAAGAGCCATGCCAAGACACGGGTGGGGAATGCTGGAGAGCCATGAAACCATGATACAAGTCTGACTCTAGAAGGGGGAGAGGACGAAAGGTCAGGTGGAAGCATCCTAGACTGCTATGCAGTCTAGGAAGGTTCCACAAGGCCTTTGGAAGATTCTCTAGTCAAAGTTGGCTATCAGAGGAGTTCTGTGTCTCCCAGAATGGGCCTTCCTCAGTACCCTGCCATAATAAGTCACAGGCAGTGCGGCTTCAGCACACTCAGTTGTGGATTTGAGAGCACAGCAGCTTCAGCCCTTAGTCAATAACGTTCTGCTGTTGGAGGTCTGCAGGGCTCATTCTTGTGGCCACCACACAGGGAACAGACCCTATCAGGTTCCTTCCTGCTCCGAGATCCAGTGATCCAAGAAATATGCCCAACAAGGGAAACAGCCTGTGCTGGGACACAGCTGCTGTGAGAGCCGTGTGGGGCATGGTGGAACAGGGGATGGGGGGTCCCCAAGGGATGTTGTGTCTTCCTGGATACAAGGGTGGACTCAGCTAACACTGGGTCCTTCGGGCTGCAGGCCCCAGAGGTGAAGCAACTTTGGTTTTTGCTTGGCTTCAAGGAAGCATCCCACCTAAGCTCTATCCAAACCCATGGTTCACTGCCCCACACCCAAAAGTGTCTGGGGAATCCTGAATTCTAATCAGAACTTGCCAGAAGAAGGAAGGGCAGCAAATTGTTTCCTTTTTTTTTTTTTTTTGAGTTGGAGTCTCACTCTGTCGCCCAGACTGGAGTGTAGTGGCCGTTCCCGGCCACCGCAGCCTCGACCTGCTGGGTTCCGGCGATCCTTCCGCCTCAGCCTTCCAAGTAACTGGAACTACAGGCGCACGCTATCATGCCCGGCTAATTTTTTGATTTATTGTAGAGATGAGGTCTCGCCTGCCCAGGCCGGTCTCAAACCCACAGGCTCAGGCAATCCACTCACCTCAGCCTCCCAAAGGCGCGGGATTACGGGCTGAGCCACGGAGCCCAGCTGCAAATTGTTTTCCAGTAGGTCCTCTCTTCCAGAACACCAGACAACTGAGGAAAACCCCACCCTCATCTTCAATATTCACTCATTCCATCATTCATTCTTCTAACTAAATTAGTTAAGCACCTCTGGCATACCAGGAACTATGTCGGCCAACGCAAATTCAGAAAGGAATCAGACATGGCTTTCAACACAAAGTGCTCACTGCTTCTGATGAATTCCACCCAGCCTGCCCCTGTGATAATCCACCACATAGCCTGTCCTCATGACGAAGTGGGGCAGACACAGGCTGAGGGCACTGGCTTTTGGATTTGGGCAGGACGGGGTGGAACTCCTGACCCTGCTCTGCACTGCTCCTTAAGTGGGGATTGCATCAACAAGTAGCAATTAATATTTTAAACAATGTTTTAGCAATAACGTTTTAACAGTAGTTAGTGCTTCAGGTGTCTGAGTATTTGGGGTATTTGGCATAGGGAAGAGCTGGAGTTGGAAAGGAGGTTGATGTTGGAAGCCCTCTGTCTTCCACTCTGGCCAAGGTGAGAGCCCCTTTTCCTTGGGCCCCTTGAGAGAGAGCATGGACTGGCTCTTCCCTGAGTCTGTAACTTTACTCCCAGGACATCAGCTCTGTGATGCCCAGATCTCTGTTTACCTTCAAAGGAGACCCATGCATCCTTGGGCCCACATGTGTTTGCCATCCCACACGGGCACCATAGCCTTTGCACAATTGTGTGACCAGGATCTGTCATGACCAGGGCCTGTCACCCAACAGGCAGCTGCTTGTCCTGGGCTCAGAGCCTGGACCCCTAAGACCTCAACTCTGCCTCATCTGTATTGGCTGATTCACTTTGGGGGGTGACCTGTGGCCCAGACTGATCTGCAAGGCTCCCCACTCTTGGGACTTAGAAGAAGCTCGGCCACCACCTAGTGATCAGGTTCCAAGCCTTTTGTTAAAAAAATAAACTTCAGCCGGGCTCGGTGGCTCAGCCTGTAATCCTGCGCCTTTGGGAGGCTGAGGTGAGTGGATTGCCTGAGCCCACGGATTCAAGACCCGCCTGGGCAGCGAGACATCATCTCTACAATAAATCGAAAAATCAGCCGAGCGTGGTAGCGCATGTCTGTAATTCCGGCTACTTGGAAAGCTGAGGCGGAAGTATCGCCGGAGCCCAGCAGGTCGAGGCTGCGGTGGCCGGGAGCAGCCACTGCACTCCAGTCTGGGTGACGGAGTGAGACTCCAACTCAAAAAAACAAAAAAATTTTAAAAATTAAAAAAACTTCTGGCCATTGCCTTGCTAAGCTATGGTGTGGCCATAGCTCTCTGAGCTATGGCCAGGTCGTGTTTTCTTAAGCTTTGGCCCCCTCCCCTACCTTGGGAAGTGAATCACCTCTTTCTCTCTGTCTCTAATTTACTTTCTAAATAAACTGTATTCTCTAATTTAAAAAACAAAACATTTTTTCTCCCAAACTAGCTTTATGAGGGAGTCAAACATGCCAA
Source organism: Carlito syrichta (assembly GCF_000164805.1). NCBI lineage: Eukaryota > Metazoa > Chordata > Mammalia > Primates > Tarsiidae > Carlito > Carlito syrichta. The sequence continues at coordinate 417,841 of NW_006991182.1, read as the reverse complement.
GCTGATTAAAAAAAAAAAAAAAAAAAAGGAGCTGCCGGAGTGTGAGCAGGGAGGAAGATGATGGGGCTGAAGAGGGACAATGGTAACCTCTCCCACCCCTTCCTCTTTACCCACCGGCCCCTGAGCCCAAGAGGACCCTGGGACTTGAGGGACGGCCCTAAACTGTGGATCCAGTCCCACTCCCAGTCCACATGTCTGGGTGGTGTACATTCCACGGGTGCATTTTAAGAGCAGGCTTGGCTGGGGTCACCTGGGGTCTTCGTGGCAGCCTGGAGGGCTCAGGAGCCAGGAAATGGCTGCAGAGGTTCAGTCTGTCTTCTTATTCCGCCTGCCACCCTTCACCCCAAGCCGCTTGGCTTCTTCTACTCCTTAATCATTTTGTTTCCTCACAGAGAAATGAATGCAAGTTGTCCGAACAGCGTGCTGCTTTGTGCCGGGGCCAGAATCCCCTGCCCATCTACCTCACCATCAATGTCAAGGATGATGTAAGCAACCAGGACTTCAGAGGTAACACTGGTGGCTAGTGATTTATGGGGCAGGGGAGGGGCCTCCTTTCTTGGAGGGCTAAGGCACCCAGCACCTCCAGGTCCTCCACCCCCACCTACCTTTGCCAATCTCCACATCAAAAGACTGTGCTCCCTGCTGAAGAAATCAACTATGCCTTCTAGTCGGCCCTGCAGATGAGTGAGGCCGGCAAGCACTGTCCTGGCTTCCCTGGGCGCGTATTTGATGGAACTGGGGGAAGGAAGAAGTACTAGATGTTTTTTAAGCTGCCCAGAGGGAGGAACCCTAGAGATTTGCCCTGCTTCAGTACGTCTGGGTCCTGGTTTCTGTCCTGCTTTGAGGAGCAAATGAGCTGTCCAAGTGGCAAAGCTGTCTTGCTGGGCCAGCAGAAGCCGACGGCGGCGCCCCCGTGTGTCCTGGGGGGGAACTGCGGCCTCCCTGTCCCAGGCTCTCCAAGGCTGGGGAGTGGGAGAAGGAAGCGGCCGAGGGGCGTCCCCTGGCCTCAAATTGACCCCCCCACTTCTGCCCTGCTGCTTCATCGCAGAGTGGTGCGAGTTCTCCCCCTACGAGGTGGGCCTGCAGAAGTACGGAGCCTTCATCCCCACCGAGCTCTTCGGCTCCGAGTTCTTCATGGGGCGGCTGATGAAGAGGATCCCTGAGTCTCGAATGTGCTACATGCTAGGTGACTCCGGCTGGGGGATTCCCCTGGGCACCCTGCCTGCCTTTAAATTAGAGGAATAACAGGGAGGATCTTGTCCCATTGTTGAGATGCCTTGAGTCAGCCCTTGAGCATGTGGGCCTCCTGGCATTTCCTGGCATCCCCTCATCCTAGGAGAAGCTCCCGAGCCCACCCCCAGATGGGCCTCCAGGACTGCCCTGAACTTCCTGCGACCCTTTGGGCTCAGAAGGACATGAAAAGGACCTCAAATCACTGGGGAACCAGAGGGGACTCTCCAGTGGTCTCCCTGGGGTCCACTCAGAACCACATTGGGAGTGTCAGGCTCAGATGGAAGCTTCTGACTCCCGCCCCCTCCCCATCTGACTTCAGGCAATGGTGTACCTGCTTCCAGGGGCCAGTCCAGCCCTAGGATCCAAGGGACTAGAGAGACCACAGGATAAAGGGCAAAGTTGCCAGGGAAGCCCGGCCTGGCCTCCTACCCTGAGCACCTTGGTTCTTCAGAAACCAGGGCAGGGTCCTGACTACAATGCCCACTCTTACAGTTCCTCCCTTCAACTACACCTATCAAAGTGCAGCCTCAAAAACAGACCCATGTTCCCAGCCTCAACAACATGACCTTATTTAAACTAGTTGTTGAAATAAGACCCAACTCGGCCGGGCATGGTGGCTCATGCCTGTAATTCCAGCACTTTGGGAGGCTGAGGTGAGAGGATTGCCTGAGCTCACAGGTTCGAGACAAGCCTGGGCAACTAGACGAGACCTCATCTCTACAATAAATCAGAAATTAGCTGGGCATGGTGGTGTGTGCCTGTAGTTCCAGCTACTTGGAAGTTTGAGGCAGAAGGGATTGCCTGAGCCCAGCAGGTCGGGGCTGTGGTAACTGAAAGCATGCCACTGCCCTCCAGCCTGGGTAACAGAATGAGACTCCAACTAAAAAAAAAAAAAGTCCCAACTCAAGCCCTGTATTTTCTTTGAAGCCTGCCCAGAAGCCCCCAACCCACAGTGACCTCTCCTTTCCCTGAACACCTATGCTGTTGAGCATATGGTTCAGAAACCTGTAGTTAAACACTTGGGCTTGAACTCTAGTTTCTCACTTCTAGCAGTGTAAAGTGAGCCAAATTACCTAACCTCTCTGAGCCTCGGTTTTCACATCTGTAAATTGGGCTTAAGAGTAAAAGCTATCTTATAGAGGCTCCTCATGGGTCCATGTTTCATATAAGCATTGTTATTTGTGAGTTACATTTAAAAATCATAACGATAGCAAATAGCATGACATTTGCTGTGATGCTCACCATGTGTCCTGCATGCTTTAGATGGATTAACTGATACGAGGGATGGCATCTGGACTTGAACTCAGAGCCTGCACTTGTCAGCATCAAGTCCCTGCTGGGGCTGTACTTTATGTACCTTCACACCTTCTCCTGGTACTGAGGAGAGGGAGAAGGAGGAAGAGGAGGGAAGGGAACTGGGACTATCAGTCACTGTGTTGAGCGTCAACGTGGAGAGAGGGAAATCAAAATCAGTCTCACCCTGAACACCCTGGCTTGGGGGAGGAATCAAGGCCAAGGCAGAACAGCCAGCGTGAGGGTGGGCCCGGGGTTCCTGGACAGAGCTGCTCACGGCCGCCGCGGTTCCCTAGGTTTGTGGAGCAGCATCTTCTCGCTGAACCTGCTCGATGCTTGGAACCTGTCCCACACCTCGGAGGAATTTTTCCACAGGTGGACGAGGAAAAAAGTACATGACATCGGTGGGTGACCCATTGGCTTCCCTCCATGGTTGGGAGGTGGTGGGGGTGGTTGTGGACCATGGGACCAGGCCATCTGCCACATGTTTCCACCTTGTCCCTGTGGCCTACAACATGGGAAGGAAGCTGGGGCTAGAAGTCATCCCTGCCTGAAGGGGAGGGTGACTGTAGATGACCTGTGCCAAGGCCCACTGGCAAGCCTCCAGGTGCCCAGATGATGAGGGTAGGGAACTAGAGCACAGTTATAGGTTGCTCTTCTAGACTCTCCATCTTCTCTGGGACCCTCCTTACCTTTCACCTTCCCTCTATCCCCCATTCCACACCTCTCACCTGAGTCCTCCTGACTCCAGAGCCAGAGCCTTGGGAAGGTATGAGCTGCACTTACAGTGGCTCACCCTTGAACTCTAAGGCAACCATGCAGGGCTTCACCTGGACAATCTGGGAACCCTAACTCTGTGACCTGCCCTCCATCCCCCATTCCCCTGCAGAAGACGAGCCTATTCTGCCAGAAATCCCCAAGTGTGATGCCAACATCCTGGAGACCACGGTAGTGATCCCGGGGTCATGGCTGTCTGATATTTTTCGAGAAGTTCTCACCCATCGGCCTTTCGTGTCCGAGTTCCACAACTTCCTGTCAGGGCTGCAACTGCACACTGGCTACCTCCGGAATGATCAGTTCTCCATGTGGAAAGGTAACCTTGCCTGGCTGCTCCCCGGGGCCTGCCTTTGATTGAGGAGGAAGACATGGATGTTGAGACTGCCTTGGAGAAAGAATGAGAAAACACCTCTGAGCATGTTCATTGGGCCAAGAGACAGACTCTCACCTATGGTGTATTTGGCATTCGGTGGAGTCGTCTTGAAGGGTTTATGGGTCTGACAGCAAGGAGTGGTGTGGAAATTAACTCACTGAGTCTTTACAGCACCTCTGTGCAGCAGTCCCAACAGTCCAATTTTACAGACGGGGAAATGGGGCCCTTACTTTCTGCAGCTGTGCTCTGGTGGTGTCTTCATGTGAGTGGTGCCCTTGGAACTGGGCAGGCATGACCCACCCAAGAACCCCAAGTGGTAAGCTGCAGAGCCAGGCCTTAAATGAGGTCTTGTAGTTTTTCCTCAGGGCCTTCTCCCCTGGTGCTGAGGCTCTAAGGTTCACATTCCATCTTGATTTTATGAAGCCACGGCCTGCAAATAGCTGCCTGAGCCTGGCCTATTAATCCTCATCCTCACCGACTGGGTCCAGAATTGAAACTATTTATAGGCGATCTTGAGCCCCTAATATTCCACATCTGGGTCATAGTGGGTTTTCTGTGCATATCCCATGCAAGACTTGCTAAAAGACCAGTAAAAATGTTGTTCTTCATTAGCCTGTCCACCTGAAAGGGCAGTGGGACTCAGCATGCTGGTCAGAAGAGGCGGGCTAGAGGCCAAGATAAGTGAAGGAAGTTCCAGGCGGGGCACTTCGTCCCCTCCAGGTGCCTCTGCCCATTGGCTGAGATCAGGGCACCAGGCGTGTTGGTAACGGGAAGACTTGGTTTTCAGACACAGTGCTTGATGGTTTCCCAAACCAGCTGACAGAGTCCGCGAACCACTTGAGCCTGCTGGACACCGCGTTCTTCGTTAACTCCAGTTACCCACCCCTCCTGAGGCCGGAAAGAAAAGCTGACCTCATCATCCACCTCAATTACTGTGCCGGGTCCCAGACAAAGGCAAGTGCCACCACGTGAAGCTCCTTGCACACAGGGCACTGTGGCCTCTCATGACAGGCAACGGAGTCAGTGCCACGGAACCCAGCGGCTTCGCTAGCTGTGAATTAGGAGAAGGCGCGCTCCCAGCAGACTCCAGGATAGCATCAGAGAAACCCAAACAGCAGTCATGGTGTGAAGTTAGACCCCCAAAACCTTAGGGGCCAGCTAATGCACGGTGGCTCTTGCACCGTGCATTGCTGGCTCTTGCACAGTGCATTGCTGGCTCTTGCACGGTGGCAGAGGTTGACTTAGAACATTCAGATTTATTATTGCCTTTGTGCATTTGCCATATGTGGTAATTCTTCAGCTACAGAAAAAAGGAGTTTTAAAAAACAGCCGTGGCCGGGCTCAGTGGCCCACACCTATAATCCTAGCACTTTGGGTGGCCAAGGCAAGAGGATTGCCTGAGCCCAGGGGTTCAAGGCTGGCCTGGGCAATTTGGTGAGACTTCGCCTCTAATAAAAAAAGAAAAAAATAATAACCTTAATAGAGCCCATTCTGTTCTAAAGCTTTGTGCCACTTCAAGAGCTTGTAATGCCCTATTTTTAAAATAGCTCAAGCCTGTAATCCCAGCACTTTGGGAGGCCGAGGCAAGAGGATTGCCTGAGCCTGGGTGTTCAAGACCATCCTAGGCAACTTGGCAAGACCTCATCTCTACAATTTAAAAAAAAAAAGCTGGGCATGGTGGCGCATGCCTGTAGTTCCAGCTACTTGGAGAGCTGAGGTGGAAGGATCTCCTGAGCCCAGTAGGTTGAGGCTGCATACCACTACACTCCAGCCTGGATGACAAGAGTGAGATTCCAACTCAAAATCATCATCATCAAGCCGGGCTTGGTGGCTCAGTCTGTAATCCCACGCCTTGGGAGGCTGAGGTGAGTGGATTGCCTGAGCCCACGGGTTCAAGACCCACCTGGGCAACTTGGTGAGACCTCATCTCTACAATAAATCAAAAAATCAGCCGGGCGTGGTAGTGCATGCCTGTAATTCCAGCTACTCGGAAGGCTGAGGCGGAAGGATTGCCGGAGCCCAGCAGGTCGAGGCTGAGGTGGCTGGGAGCGGCCACTGCACTCCAGTCTGGGCGACAGAGTGAGACTCCAACTCAAAAAACAAAAAACAAAAAACAAAAATCATCATCATCATATCACACTCTCCCCTCCTTCAGGGAATATGACCCCCTGTGAATACACTAAAGAATCTGGACCAGAGGTTTTTATTTATTTTTATATACTTTTGAAAAGTTCTGGCCCTTTAGGGGAAAGAAACTGGTTTTGTTCTACTTTAATACAGTCCTTCCATGAAACCAGAGAAAGGGAAGTGTAGACAGACAATCAGGACAGGAAGATCATGATCTCCATTTGTAAATTAGTACCAAGGTATTTTCCTGCACGGGATCTCACTTGGTGTTCACACTAGCTCTTTGAGAGCAATGGCATAGCTGCTATTATTCCCATGTAATAGATGAGGAAACCAAGGCACAGAGAGGGTTAGTGGCTTGTCACACACCTTGTGAGCAGTGGAGCAGGGGTTGAACTAAGGGGTTCTGACACCCTTAAGTCCAGTGCTCTTTCTGTGAAAGGTGTCCTTTCAGAGTCTTTTTCAGCCCTGTCACACTGTCAGTTCCAAAGTCTGTGCACATCCCACAGGAACCTGGCGAGGTATGGCTCTATGTGGCCCAACTCCAGTCACCCTCCCAGACTGCCACCCACATCTACCCAGGTCTGTGTTTGAGTGGACATCATCAAAAAGGCTTCTGTCCATTTCACTTGGGGAAGAGGCTTGCAGCTGGAAGTGCACCAACTTGCTGCCCCAGGCCTTTTGTTCTGACCTGACTTTATTCTCAAAATAGCACAAATTGGGCTGGCTGTGGTGACTTACATCTGTAATCCCACACTTTGAGAGGCTGAGGTGGGAGGATCACTTGAGGCAAGGAGTTCAAGACCAACCTGGACAGCATAGCAAGACCCTGTCCCAATTTTTAAAAAAGTCATTAGCTAAGGAAATCAGGAAACTGGATTTAAGAACTCTGTGTTTCTTATCTACCCTCACTACTCCTAATACTCAAATGTTCCCTCCTGTGGTATTCCAGCCTCTGAAACAAACCTGTGAGTATTGCACAATGCAGAACATCCCCTTCCCCAAATGTGAGCTGCCAGATGCTAACGAAGATCTCAAGGAATGCTACCTGATGGAGAACTCCCAGGAACCCGACACCCCCATCGTGGTTTTCTTCCCACTCATCAATGACACCTTCCAAAAGTACAAGGCACCCGGTGAGCTGCCTCTGCGTCTGGTTTTCAGCACTCTCTGGCCTTGGCCCGAGGGCTCCTGTCTTTAGACTCATAGGCTCGGCTAATAGCACCACAGGGAAGGCTGGCTTAGCTCCAGTCTTGGCTTTGGCAAGGAAGCAAAGAGCTCTTCCCCACCTCCTCACCCCCAGGTGCTGGTAATGGTATCCCCTACTCTTTTCTTCCCCTATTCTATATTTTTTGACAGCCGATCACATGCCCGGTGCTGTGTGGCCCTCAAATGGGCAAGCTGCACCCCCACCCCAAAGAGCATGCAGTTGTGCATGTGTGTGTGTGAATATACACACATGTACATGTTTTCATGCCGGTGTGTGTGTCAGTGTGTGCAGGATGGGCCTTGGAGAGAGATATGGAAACAAGTCATTCCAGCCTAACATAGTAAGGGTCTATAATGAGTTTTTCTGCCGCCCCCAGGTGTAGAGCGAAGCCCAGAGGAGCTGGAGCAGGGCCAGGTTGACATTTATGGCCCCAAAACTCCCTATGCCACCAAGGAGCTGACATACACGGAGGCTGCCTTTGACAAGCTGGTGAAGCTCTCTGAGTACAACATCCTGAATAACAAGGACAGGCTCCTTCAGGCCCTGCGCCTAGCAGTGGAGAACAAGAAGCGCCTGAAGAGCCAGTGTCCCTCCTAGGCCCCGGGCAACCTCATCTATTCTGTGTCAGCTTCCACTGTCAGAAGTACCGAACACGGCAGAGTTGCCCAGGCTACCACACAGCCAGATCTACTCTCTGGCAAGGGGTATAGGCAGATTGGCCTGGATTTTCTATCAGAAAATTTAAAAATTTTAAAGTTGAGAAAGACAGATTCAGAGAGAGAGAGGAAATAAAAAGAAGCCATGTTGGGTTTTATACCCACTGGAATTTCTGTAAGCGCTTCCTGCAGAGAAGGCTGTCTGTTAGTCACAGGCTCCTACATATGCCTGAGTGTGGAGAGTAAAAGCCTGGGAAAAGGGCTGGTCCCCCCAGAAACCTCGATTCAGAAGTGGTTGAGGGCTGGCAGTCTCCCTGCTCTTCCGCCCTCTGCTTCCTCAAGTGGTGGACCCAGGAGAAAGCATAGGAGGACCTGGCAGAGGTGGGGAGGGGGTTCTCTGGGCTTCTCTGAAAAAGTGCTTTTTAAAATTTAAGACAGTTATATTCTCATGATTTTTATAGGCAATTGTATTTTGTGATTTTTGTTTTTATGAATCAGGGCATTAAAAGGAAGCATGAGGCTGAAGGTCAAAATGGAGCCCTAGATATATCCTGGTCTCTGCCGCAACAAAGTCAAGTAGGTGCCCGGTTTCACTGGTGCCTCTGCAACCACTCAGAGCTCCAGGACTCGTAGCCGCATGTTCACAATCAGGCAGCCACTAAGCTCCAAAGAAATGCCAGGCAAAGCCCTGGTCTGCAGCTCAGGCTCACTGAATGAGGATCTGGAATGCAGTCCAGCAAGGTTTGGGCAGACTGCAAGTAAATGGAGTCAGGTCAGGCGGGGGACACTGTCCAGTGCTACATCCTCTAAGAGTCACCGCTCACTGACCGACCTGCTCTGAGAGCATCTCTCAGCCTCTTGACACTCTATCTTTCTGATTGACAGAGGGGATTATTTATTTCTGCATGTGATTCCTCTTTTCTGTCATGTAAACACTGTGACCAGTGCATCTCAGCTCTTAGAGTCACCCACAGAGAATGAAACTAGAAAAAATCAACTCAAAAAGGACTACCCATCTGAAGAAGAAGCCCATCCATGGAGTTGGTTTCCCAGTGAATCTCAGGAAAAGCCCTGGGAAGCAGAGAAGCCCAGTGGAAATAAGCAGGTTTCCCTTCAGGCTGGAAACAGCCAAAGAAATGTGTAAGCCGTTGATAGGCCCAGCCCATAGAAGGTGAAGTCATGTGGCCCATGGGAAGTCCAGCAAACCTGGAAGATGTGGTCCTCTTTCTGCATCTCCATGCTCCCTAAGCAGTCCTTCGCTTGTGAGCATGTGAGCGGTGACAGGTAACAGAAGTTTAGAAAAACTGGCTTCTGATTGACATCCTTGCTACTCAAAGTGTGGTGGGGGAACTGCTTTGAAATGCAGATTCTCAGGCCTCACCCTGGCCATACTGAATCAGAATCTGCATTTTAAGGAGATTCACATCCCCACTGTTCAGGTGGTCCCTATGCATATTCAAATTGAGAAGTTTAGATTTATGCCACTCTCTCCCATAAGCTTGGAAAGCCTGAATCACTGCTATCTTGAGCCACTGATAAGCTAGGCTTCTGGACCTGCAAAACAAGTCCCCACCCAGGTAGTGTCAACCTGGGATGCCACCCCTTCCCTCTACCAGAGGGAAGATGGCCATGTCTTGGATTCATCAAAGTATGTAAAATAAGGTTTATAAAACCATTGTACTTTTTGAGCACAGAATAAAATGGCCATGTGGGTAAATGATGTTGACTCATCTGCTTTCATTATCTGAGGCTGCAAAATATGCATGAGTCCTACCCTCATCCCTGTGGAACTTCTCAGTCCTCTGGCCAGGCTTCCTACTCACCACCACCTGCTAGAGGTGTGAGGAGGCCATTTCTACCCCATCCTTCCTCTCCTCCGACAGCATCTCCTGCAGCAGGGTCCCACCTTTTCATGGCGAGATGCTCCTCTGTTTGTATGAAGCCATGTCATCGACTAGTAGACACTAACTCATGCACATCCATTCTGTTCCAAGCTCAGCCAGAATGCAGGACACACCGAGTGTCCCTCTCTCCCCCATGTCCCTCCTCCTTGTTCTCGCTTTCCCTCCCAAGAGAGCAGCCAGCACCCCACCCACTGCCAGATGCCCAACAAACATCAACGGAGCACCTACTCTGTGCACAGCAATGGCAATGAACATCAACGGAGCACCTACTCTGTGCACAGCAAGTGTGAACAGTCTCTACTTTCCAGGGGCTTGGATTTTGAGGGGAAAAAATGAGAAGATACATGAGACATAAATGGTGACTTAGCTACTAAAATGACACAGGTGTCATCAACTTGGAGAGGGCAAGCACGTGTTGTCCTGCAGTGGTCAAGGAAGGCTCCCTCTCGGGTTCCCTTCTCTCAGCCTATAAGCACAATTAAGTTGAAGAAATAAATGAAATCCCTCCCTCCCCCATGTCCCCCTGCCTTGTTCCCACTTTCCCTCCCAAGAGAGCATCCAGCACCCCACCCACTGCCACATGCCCAACTACCCTGTCCTATAGCAAGTTTTCTGCTCCTACCTACTCATGGAAAACTCCCCACAGTCACCAAGGTCCTCTTTGCCAGAGGCATTGAGTCAAATGCCACCAGCCCTTGTACAGGCCTTATCTGACTTGATTGTTCCCAGCATTTGGCACCACAGACCACTCCCTCCTTCCTGGAACCCTCCCTTCCTGTGACTTCCTTGCCAACAGCAGTGCAGTTCCGTTCAGCTTACAAATAATTATTGCCTGCCCATTACATGCCAGTTCCTGCTCTAGGCACTGCGACAATAAAAAGGATGAACAATTGACCCAAAACTTCAAGGAGCTTCCTTTTGGTCCCATGGGGAGGCCCACATGGAAACTGAGCCTTGCAATACCAAGAGAAAGCTGAAGAGGCCAGGTTTACCAAATACCTTCTGTCTTGGATTTCTTCTCACTGAAAGAGGGGAGCCCCTGCCTGGTCTCTTCTCCCTTGGGCTCCTTTCACTGCTAGTATTCCTTGAGCTTCCTTAGCTCTTTCCTTTTCTCACTCTATACTCTCCTAAAGCAATCCATCCATACTCAGGACTTCAGCTACTGCTTCTGTGTTGAACCTTTTAGCTCTAGCTGACTCAGTCTCCTGAGTTCAAAACTGATATATTCAAATTCTGTATCTATTAGCATTACCCTCTGGTGGGGATGGCTTGTGCCTATAATCCCAGCACTTTGTGAGGCTGAGGTGGGAGGATTGCTTGAGCCCAGGAGTTTGAGACCAGCCTAGGCAATATAGTGAGAACTCACCTTTACAAAAATTTAAAAAATTAGCCTGGCACGGTGTACTTGGGAGGCTGAGGCAGGAGGATGGGCTGAGCCCAGGAAGTCGAGGCTGCAGTGAACAGTGATTGTGCCACACTGAACTCTAGCCTGGGCAACCAAATGAGACTCCAACTCAAAAAAAAAAAAAAAATTGCTTTCACTATATAACCTAAAGATCCAAAATCACAGTGGCTTAAACAAGACATAAATTTATCTCTCTATTTCTTATCAGAGACCCAGGTTCCTTTCAGCTCTCTTCTGCCATCCTCAAGATATCTCTTGTCCAGTATTGCTGCAGGAGCTCCATCTATCATGTCCACATTCCAGGCAGCAGGGAGGATAAAGAAGTCTGAGTTCCTACTGACTATGAAGTTACCAAGCCAGCCCTGGACTGCCTACTTCTAAACTTCTTTTCTGTGAAAGAGAACTAAACATACAGTAAGAATCCCCAGCTGTTCAGCTATCTATTGCTGAGCAACAAAACCCCTCTGGGTATGATAGCATAAAATAGCCACCATTTTATAGCCACCACAAATTCTGTGGGTCAGGAATTTGGAAAGGGCCCAGCACAGACAACTCTTCTCTGCCCCATGTTTGGGGCCTTAGCTCAAATGACCTGAGCTGCTGGGGAGGACTCAAATGGCTGGGGTCTGGACCAGCCGGGGGTGAAGGATCCACTTCCAAGATGACTCCTTCACTCCAATGTCTGGAGCCTGGGCTGGGAAGTCTGAGAAGGAGGAAAGGCAGGCTCAGTTAGGGCTATCAATCAGCACACCTTGATGTGGTCTCCCCAGCATGGACTCACAGCACCCAGTACTCTTAAGAGTGAGTGTGTGGCTGGGCTCAGTGGCTCAGCCTGTCATCCCAGCACTTTGGGAGGCTGAGGCAAGA
>NW_006991182.1:397258-405976 GCF_000164805.1 Carlito syrichta | reverse complement strand
AAAATCAACCGGGCGTGGTAGTGCGCTCCTGTAGTTCCAGCTCCCTGGAAGGCTGAGGCGGAAGGATCGCCGGAGCCCAGCGGGTCGAGGCTCTGGTGGCCGGGAGCGGCCACTGCACTCCAGTCTGGGCGACAGAGTGAGACTCCAACTCAAAAAAAAACTAAATAAAAAACCAACTCAACAATAGGCTGGGCTCAGTGGCTCAGCCTGTCATCCCAGCACTTTGGGAGGCTGAGGCAAGAGGATTGCCTGAACCCGCGGGTTTGAGACCAGCCCGGGCAACTTGCCGAGACCTCGTCTCTACAGTACATCGAAAATTGGCAGGGCATGGTAGCATGCGCCTGTAGTTCCGGCTACTTAGAAGGTTGAGGTGGAAGGATCACCGGAGCCAGCAAGTCAACGCTGGGGTGGCCGTGAGTATGCCACTACACTCCAGCCTGGGCAACAGAGTAAAACTCCAACTCCAAAAAAAAAGAGTGAGTGTGACACAGTGGCAGCTGCATGTGACTTAGCCTCAGAAGTCACCTAGCTCCACTTCTGCAGTAATTTACTGAGGAAGTAATCACAAGCCAGCCCTGATTCAAGGAGAGGGGACAAAGAACCCACTGAAGGATGGGAGGCATGTTGAAAAAAAATGTGCAGCCATATTTTAAATCCAAGCCTGAAATATGTTGTGGATTCTTTTTTTTTTTTTTTTGAGTTGGAGTCTCACTCTGTTGGCCCAGACTGGAATACAGTGGCACGCTCCCGGCCACCGCAGCCTCGACCTGCTGGGTTCCGGCGATCCTTCCGCCTCAGCCTTCCAAGTAGCTGGAACTACAGGCGTGCGCTACCACACCCAGCTAATTTTTTGATTTATTGTAAAGATGAGGTCTCGTCAAGTTGCCCAGGCGGGTCTCAAACCCGTGGGCTCAGACTATCCACTCACCTCAGCCTCCCAAGGCGCTGGATTACAGGCTGAGCCACCGAGCCCGGCTGGATTCTTAATATTTACCTTTTTCCTGTCCCCTACACTAACGTTGCATTTTAGGTTCTGCTATGGTTGGCTCCATGTCTGGTTACAAATTAATTGTTAGTTCGAAATTGCTTTTTCATCTCCGAACGATGGTGGTTTAAACACACTCATGTAAAAGAAGTGCACAAGAAAGCAGTCCAAGGCATTCCCACAATTCGTTAGGGACCTTGCTCCTTCCAGCGCTTTGCTTTATCATCCTCCAGCTATCATATCCATATTCCAGGCCATCAAGAGTAAGAAAGAGAAAAGGATTGAAGTCCCTTCTTATTAAAGAGACCTCTTAAAAGTCCCATACATCCTACAACTAACATATCAGAAAACAGAACTTGGTCTCATGATCACATTTAACTGCAAGGAGGCCAGGAAATCTTGTCCTTTACCTGGGTGGCAATGTGTCTGCCTAAAAATCAGAATTCTGCTCTGAAAGGACAATTTACAGGCAATTAGCAATCTTGCTGCAAGTACCTACTAGACAACTCTACCTGCATGTCCTATAAACTCCACCTCCAAGTAGTGGCAACAACCTGGGCAAGTGGCCACAGAGGAAGGCCATCAGTGTGTGAGAGTACCAGGCTGCTGTACCTCCTTGGATCTCAACACGTCTCCAAGCTGTTAACCATGCCGCAATCTAGTCTTCAGAGTCAAATGCTGGACTTGGTCGACATTTAGAGCCAACCACTGAGCATGATCTACAGTAAATTTTGTGCCCATTGAATTACCAAGGTTAAAAAAAAAAAACCCTTCCACAAGAAATTTAATAAAAATTTTCATATAGCAAGGAGAGTCATCAGTCTTATTACTAGGACCCTAATTTCGAGAATTATTCAATCGAAAAGATTTCCAAGTAACTACTGGCCTTCCCTGTAGAACTGCCCATAGTAGGATTTAACCTGAAAAACATCAGATGGAAAGATGACTGGAATTGGGATTGTTTAGTCTAAAGAGAAGAAACTACAAAGAGTATCACAGTTTGCAAGATGACTGTGGCAGGGAGGACCCATTGTTCTCCCACTGCATCAAAGGCAGGACAAGAGCCAGAAAGCTGCTGCTGCCACTGTGTGAAGATGAAGAAGGGGGTTGGGTGTGGTGGTTCATGCCTGTAATCCCAGCACTTGGGAGGCTGAAGCAGGAGGATCGTTTGAACCCAGGCATTCAAGACCAACCTGGGCAACATAGCAAGACCACGTCTCCACGACAAATAAAAATAATAATAAGCTGGGCATGGTGATGCACTCCTGTAGCCCCAGCTACTCAGGAGGCTGAGGCATGAGGATCACTTGAGCCTAGGAGTTTGAGGCTGTGGTGAACAGTGATTGTGCCACTGCATTGCAGCCTGGGTGACAGTGAGACCCCGACTCAAAAAAATAACAACAACAAAAAAAAATAACAAAAAAAGATGGGAAAGGGAGCAAAGCAAGACATGGTGGTGCCTCCTCCAAGTCAAGACCTAAGCTTCCTCCATGCTTAGGACTTGCTTTAAGCATTAAAGGCAACACATTCTGTTTTCTGCCTTAAACATTTTTCTGCTTATAAAACAAAAAATTATTGTGTAAATTCAAAAAATCCTAAAGCACATTAAGAGGAAGTTAAGATCATTAATCATTTCAAAACTCACAGTTCATTATTTGGGGGTTTATCCTTCCCATCTTTTTTTGAATACTTAAATTTTTTTGTTTTTATTTTTGAGACAGGGTATTGCTCCAGGCTGGAACACAGTGGCACAATCATAACTCACTACAATTTTGAACTCACTATAATCTCGAACTCTTGGGCTCAAGTGAGCCTCCTGCATCAGCCTCTAGAACTGGGACTACAGGCACGCATCACCACACCTGGTTAATTTTTTAAATTTTTAGTAGAGATATGGGTCTCACTTTGTAACCCAGGCTGGTTTTGAACTCCTGGCTTCTAGCAATCCTCCTGCCTCAGCCTCCCCAAGTGCTGGGATTACAGACATGAGCCACCACACCAGAACTACTTTAAGTGTATTTTTTTAAAACACTTTTTTAAAAATTGTGGTAAAAAAATACATAAAATTTACTATTTTAATCATTTTAAGAGTATAGTTCAGTAGTGTTAATCATATTCACATTATTGTGGAACCATCTCCATAACTTTTTAATTTTTCAAAACTGAAACTATAACCATTGAACAACAACTCCCCATTCCCTGTCCCATCAATCCTTGATAACCACCATTCTATTTTCTGTTTCTTTGAATTTGAATACTTTAGAAACCTCATACAAGTGGAATCATACAGTATTTTTCCTTTTTGGGGTGGCTTATTTCACTTAGCATAATGTCCTCCAGATTCACCTTTGTTCCATGTTGCAGCATGTGCCAGAATGTCCTTCTATTTGAGACTGAATAATAGTCCTCTGTGTGTGTGTGTATGTGTGTGTGTGTGTGTGTGTGTGTGTACATTTTGTTTATCCATTCATTCATTGGTGAACATCATAGTGAATGATACTGCTATGAACATGGGCATGTAAATACATCCTGCTTTTAATTCTTTTGGATGTATACCCCAAAATGGATTACTGATCATATGGTAGCCTCATTTTCAAATTGTTGAGGAACCACCATACTGTTTGTCACAGCAGTTGCTATCCAGCCTTTTTCCACTTAAAAATCTATTCTGAGCATGTTTGTACAACATTCATATTTTTCTTTATGACACAATGTTAGCAACTGCATAGAAATCCATCATTTTTTAAACTAATTCTCCATGAAGATAGACATCTCCATGCTGACAAACATCCTCTTAGATAAAGATTTACATTCATTATTTCCTCAGAATAAATATCCTCAGGATAAAATTCCTTAGTCAAAAGTATGACCATTTTAAACAACTAATCAAGGTATTATCAATATACAATCCACTGCACATATTTAAAGTACAATCATCCCTGAGTATCTGTGAGTGACTGATTCCAGGACCCCTGTGGATATCAAAATTCAGGGATACTCAAGTCTCCAATATAAAATGGAGTAGTATTTGCACATACCTATACACATCCTCCTGTATACTTTAAATCATCTCTAGATTACTTATAATACCTATTACAATGTAAATGCCAAGTAATTGTAAGTATTGTTATACTGCATTGTTTAGGGAATAATGACAAGAAAAAATGTATGTGGACACAATTGTCCACTTTTTTCCCAAATATTTTCCATCCGTGGTTGGTTGAATCCATGGATGTAGAACCCACAAATGTAGAGGGTTGATTGTACAGAATTTGATGAGTTTTGAGATATGTATACAACTATGAAACCATCACCATAATTAATGTAGTAAACAACCCCTTCAACCTCAAAGCTTTCCCATGACCTCTGTACATACTTAGTCAAAAGTCCTTCCCTCTGCTTCTGCCTTGCTGGGTTGTGTAGTAAACGTATGCTCAAGTTTTTAAGAAACTGCCAAACTGTTTCCAAAGTGGTTATACCATTTTGCATTACCACCAACCATATATGAGAGTTCCAGTTGCTCCACAGCCTCATCAATAATTGCCATGGTAATCTGTTTGATTTTAGGCATTATAATAGGTATGTAGTGATATCATGCTGTGGTTTTAATTTGCATTTTCCTAGCCACAAATGATGTGGAACGTCATTTCTTATGCTTACTTGTCATCCATATATCTTCTTTGATAAAGTATCTTCTAGACCTTTTTTCCATTATTTTATTTTATTTTTTATTTTAAAGATGTGGGGTACAATTCAGGATTAGGTATACAAGTGGTTCCATTTTTTTAATTGGGCTTTTTATTATTAAGTTTTAAGAGGTCTTTATATATTCTGGATACAAGTCCTTTATCAAATATGTAGTGGATATTTTTTGTGCCTTGTCTTTTCTTTTTCTTAACAGGTCAGAAGTCCTCAACTTTGATAAAGTCCAGCTTATCAATTTTTTTTCTTTTATGGATTATACTTTTGGTATCATCTTCCCTAACCCAAGATCACAAAATTTTCTCCCATGTTTTTGTCTAGAAGTTTTTGTTTGTTTGTTTGTTTGTTTTTAAGAAATGGGGTCTCAAGCCCGGCTCCGTGGCTCAGCCTGTAATCCTGTGCTTTGGGAGGCCGAGGTGAGTGGATTGCAACTTGGCGAGACCTCATTTCTACAATAAATCAAAAAACAAAAAATTAGCCGGGCGTGGTAGCGCACGCCTGTAGTTCCAGCTACTTGGAAGGCTGAGGCAGAAGGATCGCCAGAGCCCAGCAGGTCGAGGCTGTGGTGGCCGGGAGCTGCCACTGCACTCCAGTCTGGGCGACAGGGTGAGACTCCAACTCAAAGGAAAAAAAAAAGAAAAAAAAAGAAATGGGGTCTCACTCTGTTGCCCACACTGGAGTGCAATGGTGTGACCATGGCTCACTGCCACGAATGGAGCTTGAACTCCTGAGCTCAAGCAATCCTTCCACCTCAGCTGCTTTAGTAGCTGGGACTACAGGCACATACCACCTCTCCTGACTCAGAAGTTTTATGATTTTAGATTTTACACTTAGTTCTACATTTCTATTAGTTTTACATTTAGATCCATTTTGAGTGAATTTAATGATGTGTCCATTTAGGTTAGGTTCATTGATTGTGTGGGATGTTGACAGCGGGGAGGCTATGTGTGGAGGGAGATGGAGGGTACATGGGAACTCTCTGTACTTTAAGCTCCATTTTGCTGTGAATCTAAAACTGCTCTAAATGGACACATCATTATCACCCAAAGTCCACAGTTTACATTCACCATTGGAATTGTACATTCTGTGGATTTTGACAAATGTATAATGACATGAATCTACTATTATAGTATCATGCAGAGCAGTTTCATTGCCACAAAATCCTATTCCCTGCCATTCATCCCTTTCTCCTTCCTAACCCCTAGCAACTGCTGACCTTTTTTACTGCCTCCATAGTTTTGCCGTTTCCAGAATGTCATACAGTTGGAGTCATACAGTATGTGGCCTTTTCAGATTGACTTCTTTCACTTAGTGATATGCATTTAAGTTTCCTCTGTGTCTTTTTATGACTTGATAGCTTACTTCTTTTTAGTGCTGAATAATATTTCATTGTCTGGGTATACCAAAGATTATTTAACCATTCACTTACTGAAGGACGTTTTTGTTGCTTCCAATTTTTGTTAATTATAAATAAAGCTGCTATAAACATCTATATGCAGTTTTTTTTGTGTAGACATAAGTTTTCAACTAATTTGGATAAATACTAAGGACCTGATTTCTGGGTCATATGGTAAGAGTGTATTTATATG
Source organism: Carlito syrichta (assembly GCF_000164805.1). NCBI lineage: Eukaryota > Metazoa > Chordata > Mammalia > Primates > Tarsiidae > Carlito > Carlito syrichta. The sequence goes on along the minus strand of NW_006991182.1, from coordinate 399,700 downwards.
TGTTTGTTCATATGTATTTTTCTAAAAATTCATGAAAGCTTTTACTTTTGTTGTCAAATATATTGATATTTTATCTCATAATTTGTCTTTAGTGTTGATTAAAAAGGCTTTTCCTGCCCACAGTTTTATAAATCTTCTCTTGTACCTTCTTCTAGTAGATCTCTAGTTTCATTTTATTTTATTTTATTTTATGTTATTTATTTTGAGTTGGAGTCTCACTCTGTCGCCCAGACTGGAGTGCAGTGGCCGCTCCCGGCCACCGCAGCCTCGACCTGCTGGGCTCCGGTGATCCTTCCACCTCAGCCTTCCAAGTAACTGGAACTACAGGCGCGCGTTACCATGCCCAGCTAATTTTTTGATTTATTGTAGAGATGAGGTCTCGCTGCCCAGGCGGGTCTCGAACCCACGGGCTCAGGCAGTCCACTCATCTCAGCCTCCCAAAGGCGCGGAATTACAGGCTGAGCCACCGAACCCGGCTGTCATTTTATTTTTACATTTCAATTTTTATTTTACTTTGACATGAGGCAGATATCTAACTTCATTTTCTCTTGGCTTTCTTTTCACTTCCCTAGTTACATGTAGCTCTCTCTAAATATGTGATCCACAAAACAACTTCAAAGGAGTTCTCATTCTTCAAGTAAGGGCAGAGAGGTAACTCATTGCATTTACAGTCACACAGTCATTTATTTACATAGTCAGGATTTAAACCCACATTTTTTCTTTTTTTTTTTTCTGAGTCAGGGATCTCACTCTGTTTTTCTGAGTCAGGGATCTCACTCAATCTCCTGGGCTCATGTGATCTTTCTGCCTCAGTCTCTTGAATAGTTGGGACTTCAGAGATGCATGACCACTCCCAGCTAACTTTTTTGTTTGTATTTTTGTAGAGCTAGATCTTACTATGTTGTCCAGGCTGGTCTCAAACTCCTGGGCTCAAACAATCATCTCACCTGGACCTCCAAAAGTGCTGGGATTGCCCAGATCTTTGAATACCAAATCCTGTTCTCTTTTGACTACAGCCTTGGTACTCAAAATATGATCCATGGATGAATAGCACTGGCAATACCTAAGAGCTTGTTAGAAATTTAGTCTTGGGCCTCATCCTATACCTACTGAATCAGAATGTGCATTTTTATTGAGTTGGAGAAGTACTGCAGTGCATATTTCCCCAGACTCAGGCACATCAAAATCACTGGGGCACATGTTGAGCTCCATTTTGCCTCAGTATTTTAGCTCAATAGGTCTGGACTGAAGACCAGGAATCTGTATTTTAACAAGCATCTCAGGTTATTCTTATGCAGGTGCCCCCATGGATAACACTAAACACTAAGAAATACTCTAAAACAATCAAGAAATATTCTTAAATTGTAACCAAGGGTACCAAATGGCTGATTATTTCTCCCAGCCTCAATTTAGATAAGTGAATATCCTTTTAACCTGTAAAAGAGACAACTAGGAGGTGACAATAACTAGTATATATGTCAATATGTGATAATAAGATTGGAATAAACACCAGACTTGGTGGCTCAGCCTGTAATCCCAGCACTTTGGGAGACCAAGGCAAATGGACTGCCTTAGCCTGCGGGTTTGAGACCAGCCTGGGCAACTTGGCAAGACCTTGTCTCTACAATGTCGGTGACCTGCACTGACCAGGGAAGGGTTAGGACCGCACCGGTGAATCAGAACGGAGAGAAGAAAACTACTCGGAGGCAGCTCTTCTGGGAACAGTCTGGCCAAGACTGAAGCCGATTTTATTCAAACCTTTTCCAACTTATATACCATTTTCTATACCCTCCAGCAATGTGATAATCACTCACTGGGGGCGTACAAGTTTCGTGCTTTACAAACTATGCATCACAAGACCACCACGAGATCTGCAATTTCCAAGCAAACAATTCAAATTCCATGATGCCTGCCGTGCTTACATCAAGGTCACAGGTGCACAATTTCAATACAAATCGTTCAAAGTGTTTTCCATAATGTTCAACGAATCATTCATATTATACTCTTTGCTCTATACCCTGATAATACAAAAAACTTTCCTGAGTTAACTCTAGGTTCAATCCAAGTTCACTGATTCCCAATATTTTTAACAATTAATATTATCAACTTAACACTATACTATTAACCTATTACAATTTAACATAACGCCTTATAACTCAGTTAAATTTTTTTTTCTTAAACTACAAAACTTTTACTATAATTCATGTTTTCATATGTCTAAACTTTTATTTTCATATGATCTAGTTATTGGACTTTAATACTATGCTATATCCCTATTAAGCTAAACCTTATCGTTATTCCTTTTATAAATCATATAGAAACTATTACACTTTGAATAATGTAGCAAAAGGAATCAAAACAGCAAGCATAGATTTACGCAGCTATGAGTGTATATGTATATATTTTATCCCAACAAGTCTACTCTAAAAATCAAATAGTAGG
>NW_006991182.1:387648-397238 GCF_000164805.1 Carlito syrichta | reverse complement strand
CCTTAGCCTGCGGGTTTGAGACCAGCCTGGGCAACTTGGCAAGACCTTGTCTCTACAATAAGTCAAAAATTAGCCAGGCGTTGTCCAGCTACTTGGAAGGCTGAGGCAGAAGGATTGCCGGAGCCCAGCCGGTCAATGCTGGGGTGGCCGTGAGTGTGCCACTGCACTCCAGCCTGGGCAACAGAGTGACACTCTAACTCAAAAAAAAAAAAAAAAAAAAAAGATTGTAATGACAAGGATAACATATATATTTTTTAGTTAGAGTCTCATTCTGTCACCCAGCCTGGAGAGTAGTGGCAGGTTCGTGGCTCACCGCAGCCTCAACTTTCTGGGTTCAGCCTCCCGAGTAGCTGGAACTACAGGTGCACGCCACCACGCCCAGCTAATTTTTCCATTTTTGTAGAGATGAGCTCTCACTATGTTGCCAAGGCTGGTCTCCAACTCCTGGGCTCAAGCGACTCTCTCGCCTTGGCCTCCCAAAGTGCTGGGATTACAGGTGTGAGCCACCATGCCCAACCGAGGATAACAATAATAAGAGTGACTAAATTTTCAGTTTCATAGAAAATCAAATAAAGAAAACTAGGGGGGAAAGGCCTTTAACGGATCCAGAATTTAGTGGAGGCAATATGGAGAAGTAAGAGAAATATCTACCCAAATGGATTCCAGTCCACTTTCCCTCCTTCAGATTTTGTCAGGTTTGTCCATGAACCTAGGTCTCTCCGGCAGTAAAATGGGGCCATAATAACCTGCCAGAGGGAAGCAAGAACCTGCCTGTCAACTTTCTGAAATTTTCATCCCCAGTATGGACGTGCTGGAATGAGTAAACTCCCAGGCTCGTTTGGGTCAGCTCAGATTTTCCCGGAAGCCGAAGCCACCTAGCCAGAGGTGGAGCCGGAGCTACCAGACGAGGGCGAAGGGCCAAGTTGCCTAGGCGGTGACCGGTCTGCGCCCCTTGACGGGGAGACACCTTCTCTCCGCCCAGTCCTCCAGAAGGACTCCGTCGTCCATAATTCATTAAGAGCCCGGTCTCCATTGGCTGACGCTTCCACCCCGCGCTGGCATTGGCCCAATGAGGAAGGACCCGAGCAAGCGCCTTCTGAATAGTGAACGAGAGCTCGTGACGTGGCGGACGTCGATTGGCTGCGGCAGAAGAGGCGGAGCCGGGCTCGGGCGGCGGAGAGCTCGGCCGGGGCGGCTCAGCGCGAGCAGAGGAGGGTCGAGCCGGGAGAGGGGTCTGAGCGCCGATCGCGGGCGGGCGGCAGGATGTTCAGCTGGATGGGGCGGCAGGCGGGCGGGCGCGAGCGCGCGGGCGGCGCCGACGCGGTGCAGACGGTGACCGGCGGCTTGCGCTCGCTCTATCTGCGCAAGGTGCTGCCTCTGGAAGAGGCGTACCGCTTCCACGAGTTCCACTCGCCGGCGCTGGAGGACGCCGACTTCGAGAACAAGCCCATGATCCTGTTGGTGGGCCAGTACAGCACCGGCAAGACCACCTTCATCAGGTAACCCGCCCCGCAGTCTCCTCGCCTGGGTCGGGACCTGCCCCCACCACCTGGGCGGGCCCTCTCCACGTGTGCGCGTGTTGTCATCAGCCTCCCGCCGCCCTCAGGCAACCTGAGGACCCTCCTGTCCTTCGCGGAAGCCCCTCGCCGCTGCTGCCCCCTCTGGTATGGGTGTGAGCTCAGGTACCCCCTCCCCAGCGCGCTGCCCGGGTGCCCTCAGCCCCGCCCCCAGGCGCGGCCGCCGGCGTCCGGGCTGGCTGTCCCCGGGAGGGTAGGAGGGTTTCCGGAACTCGTCCCCTGAGCACTCCCAGCTTTCCTTCCTTGCTGTCGGGAAGGCGTTTCTCTGGATGGACTCAAGCTGGCACCCTGGACTGAGGGCCCAGGCGAGGGAGGGAGCGCGAGGCTATAATCATTATTTCTTGGTGAAGGAATGATGCCTAGGGCTGGAAAAGGAGCGGAGATGTAGGGTTATCTGAATGTGCTGTGGAGTCTTCGTTGGAGAGTTAAGCCCCTTGCACAGTGCCCGAAGCATAACTGTCTGTCTGTCTATCTATCTATCTATCTATTTATTTATTTATTTATTTTGAGTTGGAGTCTCACTCTGTCGCCCAGACTGGAGTGCAGTGGCCGCTCCCGGCCACCGCAGCCTCGACCCGCTGGGCTCCGGCGATCCTTCCGCCTCAGCCTTCCAAGTAGCTGGAATTACAGGCATGCGCCACCACGCCCGGCTGATTTTTTGGTTTACTGTAGAGATGCATAACTATTTATTGAAGGAATGAATGGCAGCAGTAGGGTATTGCCATGCCTCCTTCCCTGGAGGTCCTCACGTGTCACCTCCCACTCCCACTACCGTGTTCGCGGAGGGGATAAAGAGGCCACTTTCGTTCAGCTCTTGCACAATGCGGCCTTTGCCTGGCCATAGGAAGTGAGCTGTGTGTTGCAGCCGCGCACTAGCCTGTGGAACGAAGGGGAGTGTCACATTACTGTTTGTTAGTTTCCATTTCTTAGGTGGGTCATCCCCTTCTCGCTCACCCTTGACTACTTGAAAATATTTGTCGTGCTCACCGCGTCTCCAAAAGCACACAATTACTGTGTGTGTCCTGTTGTTCAAATCATATCGCTTCCTCTGAAATGACTTTTAATGGGAAATAATTTACACTGAAATATCTTACTTTTTTAATCGGCTGTTTTATTTTTCTAAAGCAGCCAGCATATTAAAGCTCACTCTCTTTTGTAATGAGACCTGTTTTTCTAGGTTAAACCCTATGTCAATTGAAACAAAGTGGCTGATTATTTAAGGTTTTGGTGGGGGAGGGTTGGAAATTGTAACAATCTGTCTTCATCATTTGCTATTCAACAGGTGTTTAGAAAACTGCATCTATATTTGGATACATGCCATTTCTATTCAGTAGCAACCTCTTTTTCTCCACTCCAGTGACCTAAATAGTTCCTACAAATAAGAGTGGTTGTCACTACAAGAAATATGTTAAATCCAGGCTGCAGGTACATTGTGAATGAATTCAGCAAAACAAATACACTGTGTATTGAAATGTAGTTCTAAACAGTAAATTACTTGAGTGTGAAGAAAGACCGAGGAAAATAATTTTAAAATTGCTTTATTTGGTGCTTATTGGTAAGCCAAAAATAGTATTGTGTGTCACCTTAGACACTCAAGATGAACCATAGATGTATTACAGTAACTGACACCTTGAAAAATGACAAATATGGTATATTTAAGTTCTCAGTAATATTAGCTAGTTTTTTTGTTTGTTTGTTTGTTTTTTGAGTTGGAGTCTCACTCTGTCGCCCAGGCTGGAGTGCAGTGGCCGCTCCCGGCCACCGCAGCCTTGACCTGCTGGGCTCTGGCGATCCTTCCACCTCAGCCTTCCAAGTAGCTGGAACTACAGGCGCGCCTACGCCCGGCTAATTTTTGATTTATTGTAGAGATGAGGTCTCACCAAGTTGCCCAGGTGGGTCTCAAACCTGCGGGCTCAGTCAATCCACTCACCTCAGCCTCCCAAAGGCGCGGGATTACAGGCTGAGCCACCTAGCCCGCTATTAGCTGGTTTTTAAAGTACTTAGACAATAAAGTGTTGAGACCAAGTGGTACAAGAGTGGGAGGTGGAATTTTTGAAACATACAGAGAATAAGAGTATAACATTGCTATAATTTAGTGGTGGCTTGTTCATAGTGCCCTTGGCATTTGCTTCTGTCTTTGCCATGAGGTCCTTTTCTTGTGCCCTTATGTACCAGGGAGCCCTGCTTTATTCTGGAGATAATGTGGCCTCCTCTCTGCTCCCCTAGCCTGGAGAGTAAGCAGGCCTGAGGTAGGAGAATGCAACTCACAGGAACATGAATTGATCTTTTTTTCCCCTTTGGTTTTCTATTTCATTATATTCCCGGTCTTCTCTGTTTTATTATTTAGGGGAAGCTTTGTGGAATAGCTGAGCATAATTTTGTAAGGGTTCTGAGATCTGACTCCTGGCAACTACATCCATCAAACTGGCCATTTCTCAGTAGGTACTGGAGCCAAGTGCAACCTTAGGGTGAGGGAGGAATCACCTTCTTGGGAAGTCACTTGCTCTTGAAGCCTTCTCTGAGCTAAGTGGCTTTGTTGTTAGGTGAGAGGCACAAGGTAGACCTGTGAGGTTAGAAGGAAATCAGTGTGGACAGGAAACTTGGTGACTCTACAGGAGACCTGAATTTGGTTTTCAAGTTGGAGCTAGGAGGATGTGATTTAGCGCCTGGGATGAAAGCCCACACAAAAGGGCAGCTGCCCTGGAGGCTCAGGCACTTGGAACGGTGAGCATAAGCATTGGCCCCAAGTGCTGACCACCCATCCTGGATCCTGCCTTAGTTAGAGCCTGGTTAGTGGTCTGGGTTGTTTGCGCATTAAAAACTCATACTTGGCTGTGGGTGCCCCCGTCTATATAGCCACAGATGCTTATCCACCTGACTTCTTGCACATTCCAAGACGTCACTGATAACACAGAGCCTGTGGTGAGATGGAAGGAAACTTCTCCACTCACTGCAGATGCATTCAGCACAGTCTTGGGAGTGCATCCCATACCTTTACATTGCTCCCCCCTCCTTTTGTTCTATGGCTGGGAGGAGCTAGGAGCCCCCCTAATACTTGCTGGGCCTGTGCATTCATCAGGAGTGAGGCAGTTAAGTGTGTGCCTTGCTCTAATGAAGAAGTCTCCTAATGGGGTGGATAGAGAGCCTGCCATCAAGAAAATAGGCTCACGCCTGCATGGAACACCACCATGAGGGGCCCAAGTGCAAGGAAAAAGATGGATAGAAAAGGTGTTGGTGGACTCTTTGACAGATCACAAAACTGGCCCAGAAGGATACTTCAGATGTGATGGAGATATATATTAAAGTTCATCTGGGTTCAAAGCAGAACATCTGATAAACCTATTGTCTCATAGTTTTGTTTCTCAGAAGATAGGAACTATTGACTGTTCTACCTCTGAATGACAAGGAGGAACTGGCCAGAGAAGGAGAAAAGATGGGAACTGGGGAAAGTGACCATGTCGACTTAGACTCTGTCACAACTGAGAAAGGGTGGACGTTGAGCTCATTCAGGTTTGTGTTCAAAACTTGCGAAAAACAAATTTCATTGATTCCTCTAGAAAATCTGTGGGCTTAGGTCCTGTGAAGTAAGATGTTTCCACTGAGAGGGTATGAAGACCACCTGAAATCAGTTTAAACTATACATTGTAACTGCTTATTTTTAAGAGGTCCACTTTCTTTCCTCCTCCTATACTCTGTCTCTTCTCCCCAGAAAATTTGTTCTAATGAGGAAAAAAGAGGGAAATTGCCCAAGAAACTACATAAGCTTTAAAAGGGCAGGAACCAGGGTGATACGGCAAGAAAAGAAATAAAAGGCATCTGGATTAGAAAGAAGTGAAATCATTTGCAGATGACATATTTTATAGAAAACCCTAAAGGAATCCACTAAAAAACTATCAGAACAAATAATCAAGCATGGCAGGGTTGTAGGATACAAGATCAATATACAAAAATCAATTGTACTTCTGTACACAAGCAATGGACAATCCCAAAGTGAAACTAAGAAAACAATTTCATTTACAATAGCATCCAGAAGAATAAAATATCTAGGAATAAACTTAGTGAAAGAAATATAAGACCTCAATACTGAGAACTACGAGACATTGTTGAAAGAAATTAAGGAAGACCTCAATAAATGGGAAAAATCCTATGTTTATGGACTGGAAGGCATATTGTTAAGGTAGCAATACTCCACAAATTGATTTACAGATTCGACGTAATCTCTATCAAAATCCTAGCTGACTTTTTTGCAGAAATTGACAGGCTGGTCCTATAATTCATTTAGAAATCCAAAAGATCCAGAATAGCCAAAACAGTTTTGAAAAAGAAGAACAGAGGTTGGATGAGTCACACTTCCTGATTCAAAACTTAGTACATAGCTACAGTAGACAATACAATGTGGGACTGGCATAAGAATAGCCATATAGATCAATGGTATAGAATTGAGAGTCCAAAAATAAACCCTTACATTTATGGTCAATTGATTTTGACAAGGGTACCAAGACAGTTAAGTGGGGGAAACAATAGTCTTTTCAACAAATTGTGCTGGGACAACTGGATAACTACATGCCAACAGAATAGAGAATGACTATTAATGGGTACTGGGTTTCTTAGTGGAGTGATGAAAACAATCTGAAATTGGAGAGTAGTTTTGGTTGTACAACTTTGTGAACATACTACTATACCCTTTAAAAGGGTGAGTTTTGGGGTACATGAATTCTGCCTCAATTTTTTAAAAATCAGGGTTCTAACACTGAGCATCCCATGATTTATTTAATTTCCATAATTCTGCAGCTAGTACCAGTCATGTACTTTCTGCATCTGTGAGCAGTAATTTAAAATAAAAATGGAAGACAGAAAGAAAACAAACAAGGTGGAAATAAGCTAAAAGAGCACAAGGGCAAAGGAACTAAAGGGCAAAGATGAGAGAAAGGTAGTGCAGATGGCCACCATACAACCCCTCTGTGGCTTCTTCTCCTAATATTCTTGGCAGTATATAAGCATGATCACTGTTTATGACACTCAAGTTGGTAAAATCAAAGTATGTTACGTTTTTAAAATAAAATGCTTGGTAACATAATTGTGTTTTAAAACTTTAAATATTATCATTTAACATGTTGTTTAATAGGGAAGGCGCAAGGAACCCACATGCAAAGATAGAAACACCGGACTCGGTGGCTCAGCCTGTAATCCCACGCGTTTGGAGGCTGAGGTGAGTGGATTGCCTGAGCCTGTGGGTTCGAGACCCGCCTGGGCAACTTGGTGAGACTTCATCTCTACAATAAATTAAAAAATTAGCCGGGTGTGGTAGCGTGCACCTGTAGTTCCAGCTACTTGGAAGGCTGAGGCAGAAGGATCACCAGAGTCCAGCAGGTCGAGGCTGCGGTGGCCGGGAGTGGCCACTGCACTCCAGTCTGGGTGACAGTGAGACTCCAACTCAAAAAAAAAAGAAACATGGTTTATGGATGGTATCAAGAGTCAAGAAGCTGGAGTGGGCTGAAAGGGCACTTGAAAAAGACTGTTGTTTCCTGTTTAATTGTCCTTGAACAATAAAAAAAGTCTTTTTAGGTATGATAAGAGTAAGAAAAAGAATCAGGAAGTGATAGGCCTACTGCTTGGGGCTCTTGCTGCAATGTCAACAGAAAGCAGAACTACTCAGCTTCCTCCTTTTCCTCAAAGAGATGGTAGAAGGGAGTCCAGCTGTGTCTGAAAAGGGATTCAAACCACAGATGAGGAGCACAGGCCAGGCTCAGGAAATCTCCAGGCAGACGAATGGAGGACTGTATAGAAAGAAAAAGAACTGTTTGGTAACTTTTTTTTTTCCTCTGAGTGGGACTGTCACTCTGTCATCCAGGCTAGAGTGCAATGGCACAATTTTGGCTCACCACAGCCTCGACTTTCTGCGCACAAATGATCCTTCTGCTTTAGCCTCTCCAGTAGCTGGGACTACAGGTGCATGCCACCATGCCCAGCTAATTTTATTTTTATTTTGTAGACAAGGGTTTGCTATGTTACCCAGGCTGGTGTTGAACTCCTGGGCTCAAACAGTCCTCTCACCTCGGCCTCCCAAAGTGCTAGGATTATGGGCATGAGCCACCTCGCCTGGCCTATTTAGTAACTTTTACGAAATTATAAAGAACATGAAAAGTACTGGAAAATTGGAAGCAGGCAAATATCCTAGTTTTTAAAAAAGAGGGAAGATAGATTCTGAATAGGAACAAAGGCCTCCTTCATTCCTTAAAAACTTCTAGACTCAGTAATTAAAAGAGAGAAGTGAAGGTATTCACTAAGAGGCAGGACTCATCCATTTTTTATTTTATTTTTAGAATGTGGGGTACAATTCAGGGTTAGGTATACAAATGATCATTATGCAGATACCCTTGTGGATGAGGTGTGCCCCCCACCTGGCAGTTTCCCACTACTGCTAATCCCTTTCTTGTTCAAAGTCCACTTATTGAGTGAGAACATGTGGTACTCAGTTCTTTGTTTCTGTGATAGATCACTCAGTATTATAGACTCTAAGTCCATCCAAGTTGCTGATTCTGTCCTTTTTTATGGCTGCGTAATATCCCATCATGTATATGTACCACTTTTTTTTTTAATCCAGTCCTCTTTTGATGGGCAGCACAGTTGGTTCCATGTTGTTGCTATTGTGAATAATGCTGCAATAAACACGCTATTTTTAGAAAGAAAAAGCTCATTATGGAAAAACTATGGGCCCAGTTTGGTGATTCTCCCCCTCACTCAGACACTGGGGCTACTGAAAATTGTAGTCTTCTCTTCCAAATGCCATATCCTTTACAGATCTCTCTAAAATGCTGAGATACTGAATTTTTACAGATTAGACTGTATTTACACTATGCAATATAAGATCACAATGTAGATCCTAATGTTCATTTATTTGTATAATATTGATTTCAGGGATGGGGCCAGCCATCACAGAACTCAGATTCATGGGGAATGTGGAAAGAGTCAACAGGCCATTATGGCTTTAGGTGACAAGAGCTATGACAATGGAAGCACAGGGTAGGCTGGGGGTGTAGGGAGGACCCCTCCTTCAGGCTTAGGGGTTGGAAAAGACCTCCATGAAGATGCAACCTAAAAGCTGAGCCCTGAGAAATGAGCAGAGTTGGCTGCCCAAAGAGGGCCAGGGAATGAAGGTGGGGAGGTGTCAAAAATGAGGCCTAGGTTTCTGGGATAATTAGGTGGTAGCGGAGCCAGTCATTGAGATGAGGACCTAAAAAGAGGAAGAATGGGGCATAATTATGAGATTAGATTCAAACCTGTTATGTTTACATGGACACCAAGATAGAGATGTCTGTGAGGGGTCAAACATGTGTCTGAAGCTCAGTGGGATGTCTAGGTGGATCTGCTGACTTGGGAGAGTCAGCATTTGGTAACCAACATCTGGAGAATAGAGGTCCTTGCACAGTACTCTAAGTGAGAGGAAGAGCTTATGGAGACACTGGGGAAAATGTCACCAGAGAGGTGGAGTAATACCAAGGGAGGCTGATGGCTCAGAGCTATCTTGGAGCTCTTTACATTGCAAATGACAGAAATCCAACTGAAAATGGTTTAAATAAAACGATAAAAATATTTTCATGAAACTGATCAGAACTTCTTCATGTTGGCTTCCTTCTCAGGCAGTTGCCCCTCACGTGTGGCCAGGCAGCCATCTCCAATTCCAGACTCACATTCTGCCAGCCCCTCAACCTCAGTTTGATAAAAGAACCTCTTCCCCAACAGTTTCAGCAAAAGTCTCAGGTTTGAATCTCAGTAGCTTGACTTTGGCCATATGTCCATCCCTAATCAATCCCTAGAGGCAAGGGAATGAAATGTGTGGAGTAGGATGGTCAGCCCCCAAACCACATGGCCTTCAGTGTACAGGAAGGTGGCTCTTGAGGTTACTGTTATCAAGAAAGGGGGAAGCCGGGCTCTGTGGCTCAGCCTGTAATCCCGCACCTTTGGGAGGCTGAGGTGAGTGAATTGCCTGAGCCCGTGGGTTCGAGACCCACC
>NW_006991182.1:306019-387492 GCF_000164805.1 Carlito syrichta | reverse complement strand
ACAAAAAAAAAAAAAAAAAAAGAAAGGGGGAAATGGGTGCTAGGCAAGTAAAGCAACAGATGACTCCACAGAAACCAGGGAAGGAGACAGTGGATTGGCGGCATCTGATGCTTCTGGGAAAAGAAATGACACAGAACCAATGGATAAGCTTTCAGGAGCCATGTTACCTTGGCAAGAGCCATGACAGTAAGTAGTGATAACAGAAGCCAGATCGCGGTGGGTTGAGGAATACATGGGAGATGACGTATCAAATGTAGAAAATTCTCAGCAACTGGGCATGGTCACAGGATGGCAGGGGTTTGGTTGAAGATGAGTGTGTCCTTGGCAGAATTATAAGTGACTGGAAAGGGGGCCGTAGGGAGGGAGCAGCTGGCATTGAGAAGACTTAGAGGAGGCAAGACTTGGCACACAAATCCATAGAAGGAGGGTAGGGAGGCTGCAGGGTAAGCTGGGATGTGGCGTTCATGGCAGCAGTCCACACAGTGAGACACTGTGGGTCAGCTGCTTGTGCATTCGTTATATCATCTACCTGATAAACGGCAATGGAGTATTCAGAGAAGGATAGTGGGGGAAAGCCTTTGTAAATTATGAAATTATCTCCCTTAATGATGTTAGAAGCTTACTTCTTTTTTTTTTTTTTTTGAGTTGGAGTCTCACTCTGTCACCCAGACTGGAGTGCAGTGGCCGCTCCCGGCCACCGCAGCCTCCACCTGCTGAGCTCCGGCGATCCTTCCACCTCAGCCTTCCAAGTAGCTGGAACTACAGACGCATGCTACCACGCCCGGCTAATTTTTTTGATATTGTAGAGGTGAGGTCTCACCAAGTTGCCCAGGCGGGTCTCGAACCCGTGGGCTCAGGCAGTCCACTCACCTTGGCCTCCCAAATCACGGGATTACAGGCTGAACCACCGAAGAAACTTACTTCTAAAAGGCATTCAGTATACTTTTCAAAACCTTGGGAAATTATGAACTAGAAGTCGTGGTTCCTGATCTGGCTGTGCATCAGAATCACTTGGAGACCTTTAGAAACAGACAGATTCCAGGGCCCCATCTCAGACCTCCTAAAGTGGAATCTGGATGGGTGAGCATCTGAAATTTCTGGGTTTTTTCCTAAACCATCCTCAAAATGTTTCTTATGCAGCCTCCCCTAAGAAACATTTGGGAACCATTGATAGATGAAGGGTTCAGCTAATGAAATAATGACGGTTGAACCATCAATCCTGAAGAGTGTTAGCCTCAACCTGGAAAAGGGAGGCTAGCTTTGATAAACCTTCCTTCTGTTCCAAACTCTGTTCACATTTTTATCAATGACTTAAATGAAGATATAAAAGTCATACTGATAATACTAGAGATCAATGATAAGTACAATTTAATAAAGTGATTTTTTTTTAACTTTGTATGATATGACGGACATTTTCTTATGTCATTAAATAGTCTTCAAAATACCTTCAATGACTGCATCCGTCTAGAGCAGGGGTCCTCACCCCCGGGCCACAGATTGGTACTGGTCCGTGGCCTGTTAGGAACCAGGCCGCACAGCAGGAGGTGAGTGGCAGGCAAGCAAGTGAAGCTTCATCTGTATTTAACGTTGCTCCCCATCGCTCACATTACCACCTGAGCTCTGCCTCCTGTCAGATCAATGGTAGCATTAGGTTCTCATAGAAGTGTGAACCCTATTGTGAACTGCACACACAAGGGATCTAGGTTGCCTGCTCCTTATGAGAATCAAATGCCTGATGATCTGAAGTAGAGCTGAGGCACTGATGCTAGCACTGGGGAGCAGCTACAAATACAGATTGACGTTAGCAGTGAGGTTTGACTACCCAGAGACCATAATAAATCAATTGCTTACAGACACATATCAAAACCTTTCAGTGAGGGACAAATGAGTTTATGTACTTCATTGTATGGTTGTATCTGGTGGCAGCCTTTAAGTCAGAATCCAACACTTATTTAGTCCACACATGACCTGCTTATTATTTTATTTGCCACTTCTGTCCGTGCCTCTTTTTTTGTTATGGTGAGTTGTATAATTATTTCTTTATATATTACAATATAATAATAATAGAAATAAAGTGCATAATAAATGTTATGTGCTGGAATCATCCCGAAACCACCCACCCCCCCAGTCCATGGAAAAATTATCTTCCACGAAACCAGTTCCTAATACCAAAAACATTGGGGACCGTTGGTCTAGAGTACAGGTTGGAATATTTAGTTTGTTTCTATTTTTATGCTGTTTACCTAATGTTGCAATGAACACAAATATTTTGGGTTACAAATCTTTGCATTTATAATTTTTTTCTTAGAGTACCCTGAGGCTAAATTACTGCATAAAAAAACATATTTTTCAGGCTTATATATATTCCTGAATCTATCTATATATGTTATTTTTCAGAAAAGCGATTCCAGATTAGATTTCCACCAGAAATATGAGGATCATTAATTCACCAAACTGTTAGTAAAACTAATTATTAGCATTAAAAGATTAATTTGATAGGAAAAATTTTTTTTGAGTCAGAGTCTTATTCTGTTGCCCAGGCGGGAGTGCAGTTCATAATCATGGTGCACCACAGCCTTGACCTCCTGGGCTCAGGCAATCCTTCTACCTCAGCCTCCCAAGTAACGGGGACTATAGGCATGTGCCACCACACCTGACTAATTTTTTAATTTTTTGTAGAAACGAGGTCTTTATGTTGCTTAGGCTGGTCTCAAACTCCTGGGTTCAAGCATTTCTCTCGCCTCGGCCTCCCAAAGTTCTGGGATTTCAGGCAGGAGCCAGTGTGCCTGTGAAAAATAATTATTTTAATTTTCTTTTTTTTTTAACTAGTGAGGTTCAACTTATAAAACATATAGTTAACATCTGCATTTCTTTGTGAATTGCCTGTGAACTTTGCCCAATTTTCACTTGAAGTATTGGTCTTTTTCTTATAGTTGAACAAGTTTGAGTTTTGTTGGAATTTGAATTTTTTTAATGACAGTAATTCTTTGTCATAGTTATTAAAAGTATTTTTCCAGTTTGAGATTTACCTTTTAATTTTTTATATCTTTTTCCACACAGATATATTTAATATTTGTGATCAAATCTAATAATTGCTCCTCTTTTGTGATTAGAAAATCCTTGTTTATCAAACTCAGGAAATGTTCATTCATGTTATCTTTTTTAAAATAGGCTTATTTTTTTATATTTAACTCTTTAATCTACCTGGAAGTAAAATCTTCTCGGTGAGTTGTTTTTGGTTTTTTTGTCTTTTGTCATTTTATAACACTATTATTAAATAATCCTACCATTTCCTACTGTCACATGAGGCTTCCTCCTATGCTGTTATTAAATACTGTATTAATCTATTGGGTCCTTTCTTTCCTGTTGTTCCATTTGTAAATACTCATGCCAGCATCATACTGTCTTAAGTACTGTCACTTTGACTTTTTAACAATCATGGCTTCAGACTCTTCTGAGCTCATTAACTCTTTATTTTCCAAATACCATTAATTGTAATTTTCTGTTATTCTTTGAGAAGAACTTTAAAATTACTTTGTTAGGTGAGGCACTGTGGCTCACACCTCCCAAATCCTGTAATCCTAGATCTTTGGGAGGTCAAAGAGGGAGATAACTTGAGACCAGGAGTTTGGGACCAACCTGGGCAACATAGCAAAACCTTGTCTCTACAAAAAATTTTGAAATTAGCCAGGCTTGGTGGTACACACCTGTAGTCCCAGCTACTCATGAAGTTGAGGCAGGAGGAGTGGCTGAGTTCAGGAATTTGAGGTTATAGTGAGCTATGATCATACCACTGCATCATATGCTGTTATGACAGAGCAACACTACCCTGTCTTAGAAAAAAAATTATTGCTTTGTTAAGTTCTTTTAAAAAAGAAAATCCCATTGGAATTGCATTTTATCTCTAAATTAGATTGTTATATTTGCTCTTCCTAAGCACAGATTAAGCGTTGCTTTGACTTGGACCTTCTTATCTGTATCTCAGAAAAGTGGCTGATTGACTCATACAGATCCTATGTAGCTCTTATTAATATTGTCCTTAGATATTTTATAGTCTGCTGCTCTTGTAAATGAGTTTTTTCTCCCTTATATTTTTTTCAGTGGGTATTGTTGGCATGTAGGGAGGCTACTGAGTTTTGCATTTTTGTTTTGTATCTGATCATTTGACTCAAGAAGTTATTCTGACAGTTTTTCAATAGATAATCTTAGCTTTTCTAGATAGATAACTATATCAGTTGCATTCAAGATTACTTTATCTTTCCTATTCCATATTTTATTGCACTGGGAAGTGGGTATTCATATCAAACTACTAATATAATGGTATTGCCTTTTTTATTTTTATTGTTATCATGTTTTATTATTTATAAATTAATCACATTAATACATTATCTTTCTATTACTAATTTTAAAAGGATTTCATTTAAATCATTCCATATGAGAAAAAAATCAAATGAATGTTGAGTTTTATTAGATGCTTTTAACCTTTTCCTTTAAGCTGTGTTCTGTGGAATATACTTATTAATAAGTATTCAAAGAAAAAAAGGTTCCATAGTGAAATAACTCTGAGAAATGCTGTGTTCTACAACCTCCTCATGAAAATTTATAGTGCTTGGAGATCAAAGAGTTGACAGTTTAAAGTCTGTTGTCAGATTCCCAAATTATAAGTCATAACATCAAAAACAAATATTCATTGCATGAGCAAATCAAAGACTGGAAAAACAAATAGGACTGTAAGAAACTGATTTAACTTAGTAAACTTCCTCTCCTTCTATGTTACCCTCCTTCCAAAATAGCATGAAGGTGGAATGGAGCAGCTCCAAGCAGGGCAGTAGGTTAGACAGCATATGCTTTGAAAGCAAGGTGCTTTTAAGCTCATCTCAGTCCTGAGTACTGCTAACTCCATTCATAGTTGGAAAAATAGGCAGAGATGCAAAAGGGTTGACCCAACAAATTCCATTTTCTTTAAACAGACTTATGTCCATTCCCTTAGTAGGCACAGCAGCTGCAAAAATGACATCATCTGACCAAACGGTCCTAGTGATAATATGCTGATGATCAACTAATGAAAAAATAAAAATAAAGCTTAGTTTTCACATTTGAAAAAGACATAGGAGTTTTAAAATGGAAGTGAATATCAGCCTAACTTAATTTTTCAATAATTTAAAGAAGAGTCCATTTTTAAAGTACATGAGATGTTTGTTCAGGGATGTATATACCTCAGCATGATTTATAATTGCAGGAAATAGAAAACTATTTAAATGGCTAACAGGAAATGGCAAAATATATCAATACGTATTCACCTGAGAATTGTATGCAGCCATTAAAAATCATGCTTTCAAAGAATTTTTAACGGCATGAGAAAAAAACTAATGGTGAAAAATCCAGATGTAAAATTGTTTAAACACTGATTCCAATTTTATAAAGAAATATGATATTTACAGGAAAATGACTGAATGGAAATATATGAAAATGTTAAAAGTCGTCATTACTGTGTGCCAGTGTGGTCTTGTACAAGCTTCTTGTCATAAGCAGTTTTCTCCTCTATAAATCAGGCATAAAAATACCTGCTCCAAGGACCGTAAGGATGAAATAAGGTGAATGTGTGGAATACCTTATAAACTGTACAATATGGTTTCACAATAATCTGTCATTTAATGCTGTTTATAAATAGTGGTGGTGCAGGTAGTACTATTTTGCTTGGGAATATTTATATATCCTGGATCATTTTATAAGACTTTTGCAATAATAAATGCCCAAGTCTTCTCCCACTTCTGTTTCTTGGCGTGAAACATGAAGATAGATTAAATAGTAGAAACTGCTTTAAAAACAGCATTTCCAGGCTCAAGACAAATCACATGGAAGAATGATCTTTCCTTTTCATCTCTTTCTTAGTGAAATAGTGGGCCAGGCACAGGGGTTCAATCCTGTAATCCCAGCACTTTGGGAGGCTGGGGTGAACGGATTGCCTGAGCCCATGGGTTCAAGAATAGCCTGGGCAACTTGGTGTGACCTCATCTCTACAATAAATCAAAAAATTAGCCATACGTGGTAGCTTGTGCCTGTAGCTCCAGCTACTTGGAAGGCTGAGGCAGAAGAATCGCCTGAGCCCAGCGGGTCGACGCTGGGGTGGCCATGAGCACGCAACTGCACTCTAACCTGGGTGACCAAGTAAGACTCTGACTCAAAATAATAATAATGGATCAAGTATTACCAATAAAGATACATTATGTGAAACTTTCCAACACTTATTATAAATTTAAGTGTGTTTAAACTCATAACCTTAATTTTAAAATAAGGAAATAAAACTACTTCTCAACTGAACTCAAAAGTTGTAACTTTTATATTTCTTTCACATCTGTTTGGTTTGCAACTCTCAAAGGAATAAGATGACTGTTGGGGTTAGTTTAATGTTCTTTTAAAAAATGTTTTAGGCCATAGCAATGAATTGAACCCTCAAATTCTAAACACAGATACCAAGATATGCTCAAATATGATTTAAAAATTCCACTGGTCATCACACAAGTCACGTCTCTAGATTTTGGCTTGAGATTTTTAAAACAATGCTTATACAATACCCCAAATAAATGTGCCATATTATTTTTAAAATCTGTCATTTGTGCCTTTGCTATGATTCACGGAATGTGTTCCTGTAAACACTCCCATTGGAGGCTGACTCAGCCTCTCAGTCTCTGATATAGGGCAGGTAATGTCGTCACAGAACTAGTAAGAAATCCTTTGTCTTTGGTCAGACACAGTGGCTCACACCTATAATCCCAACACTTTGAGAGGCTGAGGTGAGAGGATTGCCTGAGCCCATGTGTTCAAGACCAGACTGGGCAACTTGGTAAGACCTCATCTCTACAATAAATCCAAAAATTAGCTGGGCATGGTGGTGCATGCCTGTAGTTCCAGCTACTTGGAAGGCTGAGGCAGAAGGATCTCCTGAGCCCAACAGGTTGAGTCTGCAGTGGCTGTTAAGAGTACCACTGCACTTCAGCCTGGACAACAGAGTGAGACTCCGACTCAAAAAAAATAAAAAGAAAAAGAAATCCTTTGTTTTAATAAACCATCTAACCTAGCTGAACCTTAGTTTCTTCATCTGTAAAATGGGCATTAAAATAGTACCTACCAGTAAGGTGTAAAATTATTCATGTATGAAGTAAAATTATTCATGTAAAGCCTTCAGCATATAATAAGTCCTCAAATGTTAGGTATAGTTCTTTAAAAAAATTAATGTTTCTTCTACTGTCCAAATAGTAAGAATCCAGAGAATGCATGATGAGTACCCAGGGGAGGCAAAGTTTGCAGCTGTAATTGCAGGTGTCTGTTACTGGATAACATGCCTCTTATAGTTGTTTCTGTTTATTTTTTTATTCCTTCTTAAGTCCATCTTTGAGAAAATGATGCTCGGGTATGTTGAGGGGATTTTGAAAGTTTTTCTTCCCCTTGTCACAAATTACAATTTCCTATGAAGTTAAAAAGAAAAAAAAGTTTCTAGCCTAAGCAATGAAAGAAAAAAGACATCGACCACATAATACTATATTCTTGCATCAAAGCAGCTCCCTGAGATTAGGCTGAGTGGGGGAAACCATGTGCCCTGGAGCCACTTGGACGAGGCAGAACTGGGGACCTCACCAGACCAGATAAAGGTGTCAGGTCTCCTGTCCACCCCACCACCCTTTCGGCCCAGCTGCTTGGAATCCAAATGTCTGTATCTTTTAATGTTGATAGCTTGGCTCGACAATCTTGGAGCAATCACTGCTAGCATTGGCAGGCCTCTCTGAGAACACAGGAAAAGGGGTGTGAAGAGTAGCCAAGGGCAGGATCAAGGCTAATGCACAGGATGCCGGTGTAAGGACTGATGAGCTCTGAATTACCATGGATTATTTTCTATAGTCTTCCTGTGGCCTCTTGTTCCTTTAAATTCTTGGTATTGCTGATAACACAACACAGAATCAGGAACTTGTAGCCTGTAGCCTCTGAGGTGTCCCCCAACCAAAAAAAAAAACAACAACATCTAACACAAGTGATGAGGCTCGTCCTTGTGGCTTTGTTCTTAATCCATACCTCAGCATCCGCTCAGACTTGACTTCCAGACTGCAGTTTCTTTTTCTTTTTTTGAGTTGGAGACTCACTCTGTCGCCCAGACTGGAGTGCAGTAGCCGCTTCCGGCCACCGCAGCCTCGCCTGCTGGGCTCCAGCGATCCTTTCGCCTCAGCCTTCCGAGTAGCCAGAATGACAGGCACTCGCTACCATGCCCGGCTGATTTTTTGATTTATTGTAGAGATGAGGTCTCGCCGCCCAGGAGGGTCTCGAACCCGCGGGCTCAGGCAATCCACTCACCTCAGCCTCCCAAAGGGCGCGGGATTACAGGCTGAGCCACCGAGCCCGGCTTAGACTGCAGTTTCTTGATCCATCACTTCACTCTCCCCCTTTCCATGTCAGGTTCCCTGTGTCTTGGTTGCTCCTAGTTCCTTTACTGTGTTGACATGTACCTGCCTGCCCACAGTATGACATAAATGAACCAGTTTTGACAAATTCCCAATGAAAAATCTCTTCAGGGTGATCAGCTTAGTGTATCAGATCTCAACTCATGTTACCTGCCAGGTCCTTCTTAGAGTACCTACACTGGGGACAATGTAGGACCACAGGATTAAGGGGCTGAACCTGATGTGATAACAGAAGCCTTGGGCTAGAAGGGAGGGACTCCAGGTTCTGGGTCCTGTGTGGTCACTATGCATTTGACCAGCAACAAGTCACTTTCCTGCTCTACTCACTAGTCTCTTCACCTATAAAGAAAGGGACTGAATCAGAAATGATAGTTCCAGAGAAGAGAGGAAACAGACCCCCCAAGTGACACCAATACCAGGTGTCAGAGGACATTCTGTACAAGAGCTCCCCATCTCCACGGCTTTTAACACCAGTGATCAAATTGTTTCCCAGTGAGGGAATAACCACTTGTTCTCACACCAGCATATATGAGGGTGTGTATTTCGCAGGTTCCTCACCAGCATTGAGTTTTATGAGTTTTAAAACATTTGCTAGGGCCATAAGAGATAAGGTAGACAAGTGGGACCTCATCAAACTGACAAGCTTCTGCAAAGCCAAAGAAACCATCAAGAGAGCAGGGAGATAGCCCACAGACTGAGAAAAAATATTTGCCAACTCCATGTCTGACAGAGACCTAACATCTAGGATCTACAAGAAACTCAAACGTGCCGAAAAGAAAAAAACAAACAGCCCCATTACAAAGTGGGCAATAGATATCAATAGGAACTTCTCAAAAGAAGACATATATAAGCAGCCAACAAATACATGAAAAAATGCTCAGCCTCACTAGTCATCAAAGCAATGCAAACTAAAACCACACTGTGATACCACCTAACTCCTATCAGGATGGCCATCATCAATAACTCAAAAAATAGTAGATGCTGGAGATGATGCTGGGAAAACGGAACACTTCTACACTGTTGATGGGAGTATAAACTAGTACATCCTCTGTGAAAAACAGTTTGGTGATTCCTAAAAGATCTAAAAATCAACTTTCCATTCGACTCTGCAATCCCTCTACTGAGAATATACCCGAAGGAACTCAAATCATTCTATGAAAAAGATACCTGCACATTTATGTGTATTGCAGCATTGTTCACAGTAGCAAAAACATGGAACTAACTATGCTGCCCATTGAAAGAAGACTGGATTTTTAAAATGTGGTACTTATACACGATGGAATATTATGCAGCCATAAAGAAGGACAAAATTATGAACTTCACAGCAACTTGGATGGACTTAGAGTCTATAATATTGAGTGATCTATCATGGAGTCAAAGAACTAACTATCACATGTTCTCACTCATAAGTGGACCTTGAACAATTATTGTAATACTATAAGAAAGGGATTGGCAGTAGTGGGAAATTGCCAGGGGAGGGAGGTAGGGAAGGACGGGATGGGATTGGCAGTAGTGGGAATCTGTGGGGTTGGGGGCACACTTCATCAACAAGGGTTCCTGCATAATGAACATTTATATACCTAACTCTGAATTGTACCCCACATCTTTAAAATAAAAAAATTAAAATAAAAAAAAACATTTGCTAGGATGCTATGTCTTTATTGGTATTTCTTTGATACTGAGATTGAACATTGAATTTCCTCTTTGTGTTATCAATGAAAGCATCACTAAACAAATTGATAATGGAAGCAAGCTTCAAAATGCAGCGATTCTTCCTAGTTCTAGTTCTTCCTCTGTCTGGGATCCAGAGACTGAAAGGTTTGCCAAGGTCACAGTTAAGGGACACTTTTTACTTTAAGCTGTTTCTCATTTGCAGCATTCTTGAAAAATAACTAAGAGTTCAAGTTCTGTCTGGTACTTAGGAAGCTCTGGCTTCTATTACAATGTAAACTTGAAAGTAGGGAACACCTGCTCTTCTTGAAACAAGTGTATCATTTAGGTATTTCCTAAATTATCAAATTCCGAAAGTAATGGGATTTACTGTACTTACATATAAATAAAACATCGGAAGGTAATTCAGGCACTCCTAGGCAGCGGTCATCTGACCTAAACACCTGTTGCATGTGACTTATCGTCCAGCTGGGGACTCACTGCTTAACTACAACATCCACATGCCCTTCCACCCCTGCCTGAGGCCCATGCTCACCTCTCTGGCCTGGAACCTGGAAAGCCCTCCTGCCCAAGCCAGGTGAAGGTGCCGAGAAGGGGTCACATGCCGTGAGCCGCCCAAGGTGGAGCCCAACACTCAGCTCCTCCCCCACAAGGACATCGCCCGGTTCTCACCTGGTTCTTCCATGTTACAGGCGTGTGTGTGATCCTCTCGGCAGCCCACCTCTCGGCAGCCTATGGCTGCCATCCTCTCGGCAGCCCATGGCTGTTAACACCAACTCTGTGGGAAAGTGCCTGTTGAGCTTCAGACCCATACCTGGACCTAGCCCTTTAGTGAGTTGAGACCTTTTCTGTGCTGCAGGGAACTGAGTCCCTCTCCCCAGCTGTCCTCTTCCTCAGTCTCTCCTAAGGGCCTCCTGGCATAGCCTCATCCAGACCATGGGGCCTAAGCATCAAACTGGATGGTGTGGAGGAACATGTGTGATCTGACTTGGAATTAGCTTTGCTGCTGAATGACTTCATGCTTGAGATCCCAGAGTGGCTGTAAAACCTAAATTCCACATTCATATGGGCACATGAAATTTACACACTCTGTAAATGCTGGAGTGTCACAAAATGAGAGATGTTCTCACTATAGCTTTTCCCAGTATTTCTAAGATTTGTGTGGTATTTCATAAGAATCGATAAATATGAATATTGCTGCTCCTAAGGGCATCTACTAGGCTATTAGGTGCACAAAGGTTTTGATCAAACAAGTTTTTGAAAACTTTGAAGATTAAACATGAACACATTTTGAAGCAGTGACCCCTCCTGGCCTCAACTTTCCTCCAGGGAAAATGGGAAGAGCTGGGTCCTCCTCCTTAGCCCAGAGGATGCACGAGACAGTTTGTAGAGCTGTCTTCCCTCACGGGAGAGGAAATGGGGGTTGTCATGCCCTATGCCTAGTGACACACCCTGTGATGAGGCCCTGAACTTCCCTTGTACTTTTGTCTCTATGCAAGCCACTAGCTCCAGGCCATTTCTGGAGACAGTGTAAACTCTAGAATCTGACTGCTTATAATCCATTTCCAATTGAACTCCTACTATGTGACCTTGGACAAGTTGCTTAGCCTCTGGTGCCTCAGTTTACTACCTACAAAATGAGGATAATGTTGTCATTCCACCTCAGTGTTGTGGGATTAAGTGAAACAATATAAAAGACTGTGCTATACCAGACATATAGCAAATACTCAGTAAATGCTAAGTGGTAGTATCAGATTTTTTTCATGCTTACTCTAAATTTAGGAGGCATATTTTAATCATGCATCTATTTTGGGATCCAACAAATTCACAGAAATGTAGAAACTTTGGATGAACTTAAAACTAAAAATGACATTAATTAGAGGTTTAGAATATAGCCTGCTAAGGTTGCTGAATAATTTCAACTTTATTTACATAAGAGACAGAGGTCTAAAGGGTGGCTTAATTTGTCATTCTCATAAAGATGGCAACTTGTGTTTGACATTTGGTAGTTCAGTTCTTGCTCTCGGTTCCTGAAAACAAGAGTCACAGGTTCTGGGCTTACACCTGATCAGTCAGGACTTTGTAGAAACAAAGGAATCATTTAGGACCAAATGGCTTGTTCATTGCAGGAATGGGAACAGAAAAGTCATGCACATTTCCTCTCTTGGGCCCCTTCAAGGCTCAAGAGGCATAGAATCATCTCCCTGGTAGGCTTGGGGCATGGCTCTACCCTAATCACCCCAAACACTTGGCAGGGACCATAAACCATGTGTTGAGCACCGTGCTGGCTGCAGGAATGAGTTGCTCATGGACCACAGAAGAGGTGTCCTCCCAACATCCAGGTCGGGGAGGCATCCCAAAGGAAGGTGAGCTGAGCAGGGCTTCCAGGATGCCCAGGAGCTGGCAGGATACACTTCTCTTGGGGTGGTGTTTGTTGCATCAGTGGAAACACAAATGTGGATCACTGTGAATTTCTTGGGAGATATATGTCTAAGTTTTTGAATGATTATGTACACAATTGATAGCCCCCAGCATTTTCTGACCCCTTGCTTTGTGACAACATGCTAAACTGTCTTTTCTTTTTCCCTCTTCCAGATACTTGCTGGAGCAGGATTTCCCAGGCATGAGGATTGGTCCAGAGCCCACCACTGACTCCTTCATTGCTGTGATGTACGGAGAGACCGAGGGCAGCACCCCAGGGAATGCTTTAGTCGTGGATCCCAAAAAACCATTTAGAAAGCTTAGCCGCTTTGGAAATGCTTTCCTGAATCGGTAAGGACCAGCACGTTTCCATATTTGCTCAGGTTGTTTAAACCTTTTCTTTGACTTATTGCCAGTTACATGTAAAGGTTCAAAAAC
Organism: Carlito syrichta; assembly: GCF_000164805.1. Classification (NCBI taxonomy): domain Eukaryota; kingdom Metazoa; phylum Chordata; class Mammalia; order Primates; family Tarsiidae; genus Carlito; species Carlito syrichta. Next base: position 374,512 of record NW_006991182.1, on the reverse strand, counting down.
AGAAGAACAGAATGTCTGTTCTGGAAGTCATAGGGATTATGTCTATCATATTCAAATATTTGAAAGACTGTCATAAGGAAATAATCATTCTGGATGGCTTCAGAGGGCAGAGCTAAGGCCTAGAATTGGATACAAGGATGCACAATATAAGGAACAAATTTCTAATCATTTGAGCTGCCCAGAATTAGTTAAGGTTGCTTTCTAAGGTAGTGAGCTCTCCATCACAGGCAATGTTAAGTGGCAGCTAGATAACCAGCCCTCAGGCATAGTGTGCTGGGACCTCCTGCAAGTTTAGCCCAGAGGACCTCTAAAGCCCTCCTGACATTCAGATTCTATCTGCTGACTCCAGGCAGGTCACCTCACCCACTGACTGTCCATTTTGCTTCTTATTCTCATGCTTTGACTGCTTCCTTATTATTCACTAGAGTAGGGCAAGGGAAATGGAGTCAAAACACCAAAAGTTGATCTTGTTACATGGTCATTATTTTACAGATTAAAAAGTTGCAGTTGGGATAAAGCTGTGGGATTACTGTCTTAATTAGAGGTATGTTTTATTTGTCCTACTTCCATGACCTTTCACCCCAGCTCCCAATGAAACTGAGGGGTGTTGGGGGCAGGGAGAATAAGCCACCCATTCTTCTGGCTGCAGCTTTGCCCTTTCTGACTTGATCTGCTGTCCTTACCTCCCTCTTTGCACTCCTAACCTTTTTTGCCTTTTCTTTTCCTTTTTTTGATCAGAGTCTTACTCTGTCTCCCAGGCTGGAGTGTTCTGGCACACTCATGGCCAACTCAGCCTCAATCTTCTGGGCTCAGGGGATCCTTCTTCCTCAGCCTCCCAAGTAGCTGGAACTACAGGCACACATCACTACACCCGGCTAATTTTTGGATTTATTGTAGAGATGAGGTCTCACCAAGTTGCCCAGGCTGGTCTTGAACCCCTGGATTCAAGCAATCCTTTCACCTCCACTTCCCAAAGTGCTGGGATTGCAGGCATGATTCACCATGCCTGGCCCCTTTTTTCCTTTTTAAACCCTTTTCTTTCCTATCACTACCCCCTTGGTCCCTCCATCTCCCTCTTTTATGAGTCTAGTTTTAGGGTGGTTGATTTGGGGGAGTGGAATGTAGGAGGTACAGAGTTCGAGAGGGTCATTCAAGCCTCTTTAGGGAGAGGAAGTAGGATCAGGGCTGACAGACAACAGGAGATTTGAACTGCACGTCCCCTTTCTAGATGTTGAAAATAGGAGTGGATCCTCCCAGCTGACTGCTGCTCTCCCAGAGGCTGAGGCACCTCATTGCGCAACTCCAGAGGGCACCATTCATGTGGGCTATGACATGAATGGTGTGCAGGGTGCTATGCACTGGCTCTGCCCAGGCAATCTCCATAGGTGCCTTCTGTGAAAAACTGAATGCCCTAGGGATCTTAACAGTCATTTAAGAATGTTTTTATGCTCCTGTTGCAAATCAAAGAAAGCATCCAGTGGTAGCCAGGAAACTTGGCAGTGGGATAAACAGAAGTATGCAGATGGAGTGGATGAAGTCATGGGGAAGTTCATCTTGTTACTGATGGTGACTTGCAGAAAACTGTCCAGATGATTTGTTCCAACCTGCAAGATTCTCTCCTCTAGAGGGAGTTTACTTCTTGGCTCCAGAGCAGCCTTGCTTGGCACAAGAGTGTCTCCTTGGAAAAGTAGAGGTTGAGCCCAGGGTGAGAGAACCCCAGAGGGTCAAGCAGCCTTGCCTGGCACAAGAGTGTCTCCTTGGAAAAGTAGAGGTTGAGCCCAGGGTGAGAGAACCCCAGAGGGTCAACTCTCAGGATAGAGTGGACCAGGGTTGAGAGGAAGAGACAAAAAGCTGCCCCATCAGGGCCTCCTTGGAAGGTTCTGGAGACCTCAAAAAGTGCAGGGCACAGGATACATCTCTATGGAAGGCTTCTCTGGAATCCTATGGTTTCATTACCACTGCCCTTTGTCTTATACTCTTCTTGTCCAACAAAGATTTTAAAAACAAAAAAGCTGACACTTTTTTTCAAATTCTCATTTTGTGAAGTCCATATTCACAAGGAGAAAACCAGGAAGGGTTGTTATTGACTTGTTTTATTTTAGCAAATGAATTACTTTCCTAACCAAAAAAAACTTTTTGTTTTGTTTTTCCAGATGAGTATGGAAAAAAAGTATTCAGGCAAGGCTCATATCTCAGAACTTAAAATTTGCTGAAAATAATCCATGCATTATGAAATCAAGTGTTAACTGAATCCATCATAATACATAGAAAAACAGTCACAAATACAGAGGGTGCCAAAAAAAGTATACACATTTTAAGAAAGGAAAAATCTGTATTGAAATTGTAATACTCAGCCAGGCTCGGTGGCTCAGCCTGTAATCCCGCACTTTGGGAGGCTGAGGTAAGTGGATTGCCTGAGCCAGCGGGTTTGAGACCCACCTGGGCAACTTGGCTAGACCTTATCTCTACAATAAATCAAAAAATTAACCGGGCATGGTAATGCACGCCTATAGTTCCTGCTACTTGGAAGGCTGAGGCTGAAGGATCGCCGGAGCCCAGCAGGTCGAGGCTGCGGTGGCTGCGGTGGCCGGGAACAGCCAGTCTGGGCGACAGAGTGAGATTCCAACTCAAAAAAAAAAGAAATTGTAATACTCAAAATATACCGATAACAAAAGATGGATACAAGTCACATTTGACTTCTGCAGTTATAAGAGGTGCTCAAAGTGGCTACCTCAGTGTCCAGGCACTTCTGATTATGGCGAACTGTAAGTAATACATAGACAACATTGCTTAAAACGTGTATACACTTTTTGGGCACCCCCAGTAGTTATTTAGCATTTACTAGGTGTTAGGTAATGTTCCAAACTTGTATATTAGCTTTAAATCCTCACGAACACCCCATGATGTGACTGTATTCTTATCCTTAATGTAGGGGGAAGGAATTGAGGCACAGAAAGGTTTAACTTCCACAAGGTTATTCTGCCCATAAGTCGCCATGCTGGGATAGGAACCCAAGCCATATAGCCACAGAATCCTGCTAGTGACCAGTAGTATATTATGCTGCCAAATGGTATGATATTTGGACTAAGAATCATTGCCTGACGCACCCTATTTAACTTTTAAGGCTGTCCTTAATATAGCCCTCCAACAATGATGATGAAGGTGATAGTGATTATGTCCCAAGTCATAATTTACATAATTTCATGAACACCCTCTTTTGGGGGTTAATCAGACAGACAATACTTTGGCCAGTTTATGGATGAGAAAACTGAAAGCAAAGAAGTGACTTGCTCAAGAAGAGGGAGGCCATCAGAAAGAGGCAGAGACACAACTAGAATCCAGGTTTCCCCTTCCCTTCTGTCTGCCACCCTGTGCCTCTGTGGATCACCAGCCAAGAGAAGTTTCTGTTCTTCCAGCCATCCTGGTGCCAGGCTCGAGTTTCAGGCTCACGTGGAAGGGAGGTGCCTCGTGTAAACTCATTGTTAACATCCTGATTAAGTAGTATCCACAGGACAGTGCTGCTGCTTCACACAGCACTTATTTAAGAAGGAGTTAATTAGTGTAGGGCGCTTAAATGTGTGTATATTATTATAGCATCCCCCTGGGAATATCAAGAAGGTTAGCTCTAAAGGTGAACCTCTTTTTTTTTTTTTTTTTTGAAAGCAGGATTTATTAAGAGGACAGAAAAGCTCCCACAGTGGGAGGGGACCTGAGGGGGTTGCCCAGGAACCTCTTTTTACATCGCATATACTTTTCTGGGAACTAGATCAAAATACAATACTTAGTAAAGGAAATTGGCTGTTTGCTGTGGAGAACTTTTCCTCCCAGACAGCCACACCAGCATCTCCTCTGAGGACAGATTGTCACTACGTGGCCTTCTCCTTAAGAGGTACAGGCTTAGCCAGGCTCGGTGGCTCAGCCTGTAATCCCGCGCCTTTGGTAGGCTGAGGTGAGTGGATTGCCTGTGCATTCGGGTTCGAGACCCGCCTGGGCAGCAAGACCTCATCTCTACAATAAATCAAAAAATCAGCCGGGCGTGGTAGCGCATGCCTGTAATTCCAGCTACTCAGAAGGCTGAGGCGGAAGGATTGCTGGAGCCCAGCAGGTCGAGGCTGCGGTGGCCAGGAGCAGCCACTGCACTCCAGTCTGGGCGACAGAGTGAGACTCCAACTCAAAAAAAAAAAGAGGTGCAGGCTTGAGCATCTGCCCTCGGGGGTATCTTTAAAAGAGTTGAGTACTTTACAAGGTAGTACCAGGTGACACCGTCCAAAGTTAAGCAAACCAGTGGATCCTGAGTCTCAGTCTCCAAAGCTGGTCTTTAGAAGAGTGGCATGGGTCTATGGTACATTTCTGAGAAATGAAGATAAATTTCCAAAAAGGCAGATTCAAACTAGAGAAATTCTATACTTGAACAATAAAAGAAGGAGTTCAGTCTAGAACAAAAAGAGTTCTATGGAAGAGGCTTTAATGTGATGTCCTGAAACTCCAGACAGGATTCCACAGGCTGCCATTCTCAGACATTCCTAAGCTTGTTATCTTATCAGGAGGCAACTGCACCAGTTGTTATCTTATCAGGAGGCAACTGCACCTTAGAACAGCCAATGGCACCCAGGAGCAGAATACTTTGGTCAGCTGCAGAAGCATCAGAGATTGGGCTCTGACATTTCCTCATGCAATCTGCTTTTGAATGGGATGTTAGGTTGTCCCTCAATCTACTTTTTTAGAGGTGGTATTTTTTTTTTCAAATTCAGATTTTAAAAACAACATTGTTTTTAGTTTAGCATCTAGCATTATTTTATTTTATTTGACTTTATTTTTATTTTTTTGAGTCAGGGTCTCATTCTGTTGCCCCAGACTTAAGTGCAGTGCCACAATCATGGCTCACTACAGCCCTGGCCTCCTGGGTTCAGATGATCCTTCTGCCTCAGCTTCCTGAGAAGCTGGGACTACAGTCACGAACCACATGCCTGGCTGATTTTTTTTATTTTTTGCAGACGAGGGCTGCTATGTTGCCCAGGCTGGTCTTGAACTTCTGAATTCAAGCAATCCTCCTGCCTCGACCTCTAGTGTAATTTTATTTTATTTTATTTTATTTTTTATTTTTTTAGTTGGAGTCTCACTCTGTCACCCAGACTGGAGTGCAGCGGTCGCTTCCGGCCACCGCAGCCTCGACCTCCTGGGCTCCGGCGATCCTTCCACCTCAGCCTTCCGAGTAGCTGGAATTACAGGCATGTGCTACCATGCCCAGCTAATTTTTTGTGTGTGATTTTATTGTAGAGATGCGGTCTCGCCTGCCCAGGTGGGTCTCGAACCCGCGGGCTCAGGCAATCCACTCACCTCAGCCTCCCAAAGGTGCAGGATTACAGGCTGAGCCACCGAGCCCGGCTTCTAGTGTAATTTTAAATTGTTGTCTTCCACAGAAAAATTCTTATTTACTTATTTATTGCCTATATTTCTTTTTTAAAAATAACTTTAGTCACTGGCTCTATGAATTGCAATTTTAAAATTCCCTTTGAGCTGAAGGAATCTGAACAGTCCTTCCAGTGCTCTGTCATTTTAGCCAGGCCTGATGGTGGTAATGAAAAACAATCACTGTCTTATGTGTCAGTGCTGATTTAGCAATCATAAAATACACGGGTGTATTTTGGGGCTTATATTCCATTTGTTACCTCTATGTTTGTAATTAAATAAAACTTATTCAATATAGTTTTTTTTAGAGTTTTGGATATTCCACTACGTACCCCTGAAAATTTTTAAAACTTGACTTCCTGCAGGTATACAGCATCAGTTCAGGTATGTGCTGGCTCCATCAGCCAATTTAGCTGCAGAAATTAGAAAAACAGGGTCTTGCAAATAATCACTTTTGATTCACCAGCAATTTTTTTTTTTCTAATCTGAAGGGATAACTGGATTGTTTTTGTGGGTGTTTTTTTTTAACGGTTCATTTATCCATGATGAACTTGTTGAAACTTTTTCCATCAGTCTTTCACCTCAGGATTGTGGTAGTCTCTTGATCATCAAACCATTGTTCTTGATTGGCAACTGCCTGTAATTTTTGGTCCTTACATTTGAGAAGTGCTTCCCTCCTCCCTGGGCTCAGACAGACCTTTCCCAGGTGGCAGCCAGGAGAGGATTTATAAAAGTACATGTTTAGGTTGAACCATATGAAATTGCCAGTCTTGAAACTACTTTTTACCTGTAAAAGTGGCAATTTCATAAATTTCCATCTAATAGGGTAACCAGGGGCATTTCTATAACCTGGATATAAAATTCAGTTCCTCCTGGGCACTGGAAGGTTAGATTAGCCATTGTGACAGGACCACATACTAATTATTACTCTTTAGGGGTCAAAGCCTTTTTGTAGATTGAATCCTATTTACTGTGCAGTTTTAGACACATCTTGCCAATGTTTATAATCTCTCCTGTTTTACTCTCATCAGTAAAATGGGCTGGAGTCAAAGGCAGTGATTTGAAATGACTCTATACTTTCTCCATTGTAAGCTTGGGTTTATTTGAACCTACTGACAAACCTGGGAGTCCTCAGGGCTGGTAGAGTTGCTCAGAGAGATTTAGAGACCTATGCAAGGTCAAGGTCACAGGGTGAATAGGCAAGGGGCATGGGCTGGAGGCCATATCTCCTGCCTACTGTTCCTGCCCCAGTGCAAGCCACACAAGGAAGCCCCTTTGGTGGGAAGTTCTGGGACTGTGGCACATCACCCCTTTGTTTTAGTGTTGCCCTGTGTGAGGTAAAAGTACATGATGGAGATTAAAACGTGTGTCATGGTAGTGGTAGGCCAGGAGTTAAGAACCTGGGCCCTGCAGTCACAACTGCCAAGTTAACGTTCAGGCTCTATCACTTGTCAGACTTTGGACTTGGCAAGTTATGGTTTGTGACCCCTCTGTGCCCCAGTCCCCTCCTTTGTCATGGAGCCTCACAGTGCTACCCGTAAGCTTGTGGTAAGCATTGATTGAGTTCATGTGTGTGGAAAGTGCTTAGAGCACAATACAAAGTCAGGAAATGTCTGTGCAATGGTATTATTTACTGTAACTACTACAGATAACACTGTTTTGTTGAGAAATCTAAATCAGTCTTAAGGTACTGTCTGGTTCTTTTAAAAGTCTAGTTTTTAAAATGTTGGTCATCAAGTTGATATTTTTGTGTTTGGGGCAATTTTAAGTAATCTAACCCTCCTGCCCTATTGCTTTACTATGCGGTAAACTTGCCTGAGACCTCGCAGCCTAGACTGTTACTTTATCCTCACTTTCTGCTCCTCCCTGCCCTTCCTTAGACTGATGAGGACATGGAGTAGGGTTTAGCATAGGATCTTGCTTGCTTGCTCCTTCCCCTTCTTTTACTTGTAAAACAACATTTACCAGGTCAGCTCTGCATGAGGAGACAGGCACAAAAGCTATGCAAGGTCCCTGGGCTTCCCCAGCACGTTTGCATATTTAATGTGAAATGTAGAAGGCAAGGCACAGGTACACCTTGAGTTCATCACCCCAGGAGGGAGTAGGAAATCCATCTTGGGATGGCAAATCTGTACTTGGAGACATTTCAGGTCAGGCCGACTCTAATGCACACACTAGTAACCTTGCTTTTACCTTCTTTTCCCAATGCAGAAAGGTGAGACATGATTGCTAGAACAGCATGAGGGGTTTTTTTCTGATACCAATATAACTTTTTAAGAGCATATCTGTGAGGAGTTTTATCCTTTCAGTGTGAGCCAGGCACCTCACAGGTCTGAATGCTCACATGTGCTGTGTTCTCTTGCCTGCCTGCACGCCCATGCTCTCTTGCATGGAGTGGAGTCCAACTTTGCACACACAACCCTAGCCATTCCCTCTCAGGGCCCCCCCAGAGCTCTTCCTCCTCTTCCTTCCCCTCCTCCCTTGCAGTCATCCTCAGCTCCTCACTTTGCCCCCTTGTGTGTTCTGTGGTGACATCAGCTCATCTTGCTGTGTATCACTTTGTGGCTCACACGTTTGGCCTCTGCTGTTGTGTCCAGAGGCCTGGGGGCCGTGGAAAGGCTGTCGCTTCACACCCAGGGAGAGAACAGTGTGTACATTTTGAGTCCCTCTGTTAGCCTCACTGGAGAATCTAGGGGGTTTGTGTTTTGGAAAAATGGATACTGAGTGTGAGCTTGGAAAAAGGTCATCCACACCACAGGAATAGTTTGCAGAAAATAGTTTCATGTAGGTGCAATTTGTTCAACACTGCCAGATGTCTCGGGCCGTCTGATAGAAGGATGGGACTGTGCTGAGAGACAAAATCATTTCTGGCAAGAAACGTGGTCCACCACAGATGTGCTCAGAACACCAGTCCTACCTGAACTGAATAACAGTGGAGCGGTTTTCTCTGTGAACTTACAAAGAAGGCTTGGTGAGCTGTGCACATTATTCTCACAAAAAAATGTGTTGGGGAGCTGGGATTTATTTAAATGTTGGGTGCAGCAGAGGTAGGCGACAAGCAGAAATGGGGGGTCTTCTTTTCCATTAACCTGACCCTTTACTTTTAATGTTATGAGGTTTTTAACTTTACAGGCTAAGTTCTACCCAAGAGACATCAGTAATATTAGGCTGCAGTCTCCAGCCAGCCATGCATAAGCAGTGTGACTTCCAGATGTCTTAACTGCTTTGTCCCTCAGCTTCTCCACCTTGCAAAAGGATCATACTGTCTTTTCCTACATCTTCTGGGATGTTTTGAACATAAAGGAAGAATGTTTGGCAGACTTGTTGTGAGCCCCTTCAAAGAAAGGCATCTGGAAGTGTCAGCAATAAGCATCTCTTGCTGGGACCTCCCTCCCTGGTGCAGGGCTGTGCTTCCCACATGAGCCACGGAGGCTGGGCAGGCCTCCCTGTCCTGCATTCCCGGCATATTTACTTTCTGAGTAATACCCACCACTTCCACTGAATGGAAGAATTGAACTTTCAGCTTTCTGCCCACACAGATACAGAAGTCAGCCATTTATCATCCTGGAAAAGGAGAGACACCCTGCAGTTTCCTCCTTAAAGCATACACAGTGCCTAACAGAGGTCCAACCCGGGATCTGGCACCTGGGTGGAAGTAAAAAAGTACTTCCTACTGTCACTCGTATGGTTACACCATATGAAAACTTAAAAGGACATCACCAAACTCTGTCCATATGTTTCCATTTTCACATGAGGAAACTGAGACCCAAAGAGAGGAGGCCCTTGTCCAAGTCTCACAGCAAATCGATGTCAAGGGCTTGCCAGGACCTGAAACTAGGTCTGCTGGCCCATAGGCTAGAATTTTCCTTCCCCACTACTGTGCTTCCATGGGGCAGACGCCAGGGCAGCTGACTAGAAACATAGCAGGAGGGATCAGGATCAGAAGAAGGAGGTGATACCAGGCCAGTGAGGGAGGAAGAAGGGGCTGGGACATGCTCAGCCAGGACCTCCCCCAACCTGGCCCCTTCTCATTCTTCAACACCCCTAGGACTCCTGAGCGCCTGTAGGATTTGGGGTATTGCCTGCAGGTGCCGACACTTTCCTGGTCCTAAAGCCATAGGGACACCAGGCTGGATGCCAAGTCCCTGGAGCACCAGACAGGGAAAGTGGCTCCCATGCCTCCAGCTTTTATGCTAGGGAGTGGACAGGGACTGGACAGGGAGCTTGGGGCTCTCCAGCTCGGTGCACCTTGAAGAAGGTCCCCAGGAGGGAGAAGCCCAAGATGCTTGGGCAAGAATCAACATGTGGGAGGGAAAAGTGAAGATCCTGGGCTTTGGAGTCAAGCTGACCAGGGTTTAGTGCCCAGCTCTGAGTGACTCTGAACAAGTGACTTAATCTCTCTGAGGTTAATGGCAATTTCTTCCTCTTGAAGTTAATGAGGATCAAACGAAATTTATGTTAGCTAATAAATCTGTGTTAGTCAAAATAAAAATGAATAGGAAGGGATCAGGTGGCAGGTGGCAGCGGCACCAGTGCACCTTGCCATACCTGTTCCATGGACCAGCATCTGTTTTCTGTGGCACCAGTGGGCTTGCTGTCAATCTCCTTCAAGCTCCGGCTTTACAGTTGACTTCATTAGGTGACTATAGTCTCTCTCAGTCTCCTTCCAGCCCCCACTTTATAGACGACGTCTGTAAGCCCAGAGAGGCCAGGGAGCCCTACAGTTATAGCACTCCGTGATGCCCAGTTTCTGATGCCACTTTTGATCCATCTCTTCCAGATTCATGTGCTCCCAGCTGCCCAATCAGGTCCTGAAGAGTATCAGCATCATCGACAGCCCTGGCATCCTTTCTGGGGAGAAGCAGCGGATCAGCCGAGGTCAGTGTCCATCCTACCCCTCCCTCACCAAGCGCTGGCTGAGGCCCTCTCTATTGATTTCTACCCCTATTGTATTCTATAGAGCCATTGTCCAGGGCACCCTCAGCATCCCTGAGCAGTTAAAGAGACCCTGAGAAACAACCGGGAGGTCACAGCATCAAAGGTTCTGCCTTTGCAACTGAGAACTTTCTGGACTCATAGCCATACCTCTTGATTCCTTTAAACACTGTCATCTACTGCTGGTATCTACCTCAAACAAATCCTCAGAGTGTAGGGGGAAATATTCACTAGGACACGTATGACAGAAAATAAGGGGGGCAAGCTGGTCACAGGCAGGAGAAAAACCCTCAGGTCCCTTCCTCCCTCCCCACTGCGCATACCCTACCCAGTAGCCTCTGGAGCATCCCTCCACTGAGCAAGCCTTTGTTGGGATCCCCTTGGTAACTAGAACTGTGCTGTGCACTGAGAGTGCTGCAAAATCAGGCACAGTATCTGCCCTCGAGGAACTTCTGTTCTATGAGGAAGGTAGGTGTGAATCAAGTTATCACATGAACACATGGAAGATGAGGACTGGGATGAACGCTAGGAGATGTTCTCCCTGGCTTGGCTTCTGAATGAGGATCTGAAAGAAGAGCAGGAAATATCTAAGGGAACTTCTGGGGTGAGGAAGGAGACTATGAGGCATCTGAAGAACTGTGAAAAACAGAAAATGCTTGTAAAGAATAGTGATATCTGGGCTTTTCCAGCCTGCAGAAGACAAGGCTGAGCCTATAGCTGTTTCTAGGCCTGGGCATTGTGGTTTAAACGGATAGGACTGCTGTCTCCCCTCCCTCCTGGAGAAAGGGACTACCAGGGGCAGACCAGAGGACACAGTTGACTTACAGAGAGGAAATGCCTGACCGGGAGGGGAGGGTATCAGGAAGGATTCCTCCGGTCAGGGGGGCAGGTCAAGTAATTCTCCTTGCCCTGGCCTTTGAAACAAAGGATGGTTCCCCCAGGCTTTGCCAAGAGGAAAGAGATGGAGCAGATGAATTGCTCTGATACTTCTTGCTAAGAACTCTTCACAACCCCTTGAAGAGCAAGTCAGTATATTGGGAAGTGCAGCTGGGCCAGGGTTGAGTGCTGGTTTGCATATCATAGCTGTGGGTTATGACTAGGCAGTGAACTCCAACAGTTCAGAAGCAGAAGTGCAGTTGCACAGGACATCCGAGGGTCCGTGACAAGGGTAAAGAAAGGACTTTCAAGGCCAATAAGCCCTCCTTCCTCATGACATTTCGAGAGAGCCGACCCTGCTGCCTCTGTGGGCCCCACAGAGAGCTCAGGGCTGCACTGAGCTGAGGCCTTCCTGGGGCTCACCTGCTGTGCCTTCGTTTTAGGGACTTGGCAGCTGTGGAGGGCTTACAGTGCCATTAGGCTCTCCGAGGCCCTCAGGAACCTTGCAATTATAGAAAAAATCCATTAATAATATTCTCTCATAAATACCTTTGTTGATTTTATTCTCTGTTAAAAAAGTAATAGATGCTGTTATAAAGGATTCAGGCAATGAATAAGGGTGTAAAAAAACTCATTGTCACAGATAACGGTTATTTGTTGTCTTTGTTATGTATGGTTTCTCTGGGTCCTTAGAAACTTTTCCCTATGCATACACAAACACATACTGACACCAAATGTGATTACCATGCACATTTTCTACAACTTGACTGTTCGTCATAATGCTCTATCTCAGACATCATCCATGCCAGATTATATATTCAGATTATTTCATTCCTTGTAACAGCTGCCTGGGTTCCATTACAGGGACATAATATAGTTTATTTTACTGGTTTGTGAATATCATGATTGTCAATAATTTTTTACTCTTACAAATAGTGTTACAGGTGGTCATCTTTTTTGTGTGTATCTTTATACCTAAGTGCCAATAAATTTTTTTTTTTCTAAGAACCAGGTTAGGATCATTAATTTGGCCCCAGAAAGGTTGCTCTGCAGATACTATGTTTTGTTTTAACAGGAAAATAAAGCAAGCCCATGATCCGCAGCTTCTCTGAGTTGCCCGTATTTCACTACTTCCACACATCCATAATCATGCTGGAGAAATTTGTGGTCCTGCTAAATATTTCTTTTTTACCTCTAAATTTTAAGACCTACAATTTGGCTTTCACAGTATCCACTCTTTTCATTGGTTGGCCTTTGACCAATTCTGCTCATCTATATTCTTCAGCATTTCTCCTTTGCTTAGTAATTATAAGTGTCTTTCAAGCTGCAGCTCCTTTACAATAGTGTTGAAGCATGGCCTAATGCCTGCAGTATGCTTTGAAGATGAGTTCTTTTTAACACTTTATAGTATAATCTGACTCATATCCTGAGGGTCTGACTTACTGTGGCATGCACTTACTCACATCCTATGCACAGAAATAGCACATGTGGTTCTGGCCAGTCGGCTGGTCCCTGCCACTCTGAGGAACATAGCAACAGGTGGGGAAGGACCCAGAGCCACAGATGATAACAGCACCACAGACTGTGGCCAGGGTGCCACATAGTGTTTAGGGGCACAGTTGGTCGCTGGAGTCCCTCATCTGACATTTTCAACACATTAACCCCAAAGATTATGTAGTGTTTTGGAGCAGCTTCAGCTTCAATGACTAATCGGCAGGTACTATGTCCTCACACATGCTCATACTTATATCCACCCCTCCAGCCTCATGAGACCACAGCGCCACCTTTGCCAGGAATTAACGTCAACACTGGATAATAGCGTCAACACTGGATAACAGTGTAGGTACAAGCTGTGACCCCACAAGACGTTTACAACATCCCCCATTGACTTAATTGGGGGTCTTTTCCTCCCTTCCAGGTGCCATGCCTGGGAAGGAGGGGAGAAGGGCCACTGATGAGTCATTCTCCACTGCTTTTCCCTTTTTCTTCTGGGATGTGAATTAGTCCTCAGCAAGCTGAATAACTGATCCTCACCCAGTAGGTCCCTCTTATACATTTAGAGCATCTACTTGATGTGTGTATTGATAATAGTTGATAACAGCTACTGTGTATTAAGCCCTTGCTTATGTTTACCCATTGCTAATTGTTTAGGCTTTATTATCTAATTTAAACCTAAACACAGTCATGAGCAGACAGAAGCTCAGCCCTGGCCCAGGTGACCCCTACTCACCATCATTCCCTCAGGAAAGCTGCCAGACAGGCAGGAGACCAAGCTCAACACCTGGGGAGTGGACTGAGTCAAACCTGTTGACGAAGTGCTGTGTTTGGAGAACAGGCTCAAAGAGTGACTGCTCCCAGCAGTAGCTGAAGATTGAAGCTGTGTGGGAACCAGGCCACTCTGTAGCCTGTGGGACTGCTGCAGCCCTGGCTGTGAGCTCCCTGGGGAGGGGTGGAGCTGTGGGAGAAGGCTGGCAAGCCTGTGGTCACAGCCAGAAAGCCCCAGGGCCTCCACCAGGCCCAGTATTCTCCCCCATCAACCTGGGATGAGTCTGGCGGGAGGTGGGGCAGTTCGGCATTGTGCAGCTTTGCCTGGGATCAAATGGGGGAAGGTGGGCCCTGAACTGGAGAGTTGACTCCCATCATCACAGGCAGCCTTTGGGCCATATGTAGGGTCCCAGGGCCTAGAGGCCAGCTGGCCTAGTGCCCAGTGAGGATGGATCCCCAGGAGGGAGTCCAGATGCACAAATTAGTGATGAAAGCACAAATGGGGACTCTGAGCCTGGCATTCAGTCCCATACCTCACCTTCTCTGTGGCACCATTCTTCCTCGTAACCCTCTCTCGTTATGTCATAAGCCTGGTTCCATTGTACTCTGTGCTGAGTAGAGGGGAAAGTATGAACACAAGGAGGACTTGGGTCTCTGGTAACCATTCATCTTCTCTAGCCGGTCACCAGGTGACAAGAAGAAACACTCAACGTTTCTACATGACCATTTGTATTGAGTGGTGTTAGGTTTCAGGCAAAACATAGCAAACCCACAATTATGTTAGAAATGGCCTTTACCAATTAGAATATGTCTTAGCACAAACTTCCCATCAGCAGGACCTTAAGAATGACCCTCGAAGTCAGGACTTGTGCCCCTTGTCACCTGCCTCATGTTAGAGCACTCCAAGCTCCTGAGTAGAGCAAGAATATATAGTCAGCATTCCAGGGAGTAAACATCATATAAATCTCCTGTGTAACGAGCTAGAGAAATGAAATCCACCAGTGAAATTGATTTTGGAGCAATTTTTAGTATACTTCTCCATACGGAAACTCACCACCCTTCAAATATCCCTTAGTTTAATTGTAGTTACCAGTAGTTAATCTTTAGGAAGGAAAAATTAAGTTTAGTTGCTAAATTGTAGCTTTCCTGGCTGGCATAAAGGGTTGAATTGCCATCAAGCATAGATAAGAATGCTCTGATATATTTATTATAATAATTTTATTGTGATCAGTAGCTAACTAAAAGTTCTATAAATTTTCCTCGATTTCTTTTGTTGTATTTTAGTAGCCAGTAAAAGACTGCTTGGAGTCTTATCTTTAAATTATTTTCTTGAAGTGGGTAGGTAAAGTCTGAGTTGGCTCACTCTTTAGAACAGTTTTGCCCCTGATGACAGCAGCCAGATTTTTGATTCTATGTGATGAGAAAAGAGAGCACATGTATCCACATACATATCCTTGTATTCATTCCCAGACCATCTCTTACTATTCTGGCTCCTGGAATACCGTTTCCTAGTTATTGTTTATTTATTACATGCTGAACCAAACATAATGTAGGATTTATTTCTGGATTTGGCACGAACACAAGTTGTTCCCAACTACTTAGTACAAACCTCTGGGTTCTGGCTCCAATCATAACATCCCTGTCTAACAGGGAGAACACTTTGAAAAATTATAATGTGGCAACTGGTGTACTTGTCTGTCTGTCTGTTTAGCACAATGGTATTTTGAAGGTACTCAAAGTTATTCTTATTAATGGCCTCGCATTATTCCTGCGGTTTCCTGAGAATATGAGGTTTTGTGTAACCTCCAATAGACTTATTTTTGGTAATAAAAATAGTATAATTTTTCCATTTTAAAAATTTAAATAATTCTGCCAGACTCGATAGCTCAGTCTGTAATCCCAGCACTTTGGGAGGCTGAGGTGAGTGGATTGCCTGAACCCGCAAGTTCAAGACCCACCCGGGCAACTGGCGAGACCTCTTCTCTACAATTACTAGAAAATTAGCCAGAAGTGGTAGCACACGCCTCTAGTTCCGACTATTTGGAAGGCTGAGGCGGAAGGATCGCTGGAGCCCAGGTCGACACTGGGGTGACCATGACCGTCCCACTGCACTCCAGCCTAGGTGACAGAGTGAGACTCCAACTCAAAAAAAAATTTAAATAACTCTAAAAGACAAAACTCCTGATCTGAATTTTCCAATAGATCTACTTATTCTCCCTGGAACAACAACTTGTCAAATGAAAATTTGCAGGTGTCTTTTCCGATGCTTAAGCCCTGTCTCTTAATCCCAGCCTATTCATGATAAGCCGGTGACTAGAACTGAGAAGATGATCAAAAATAAAAGGGTAGAAAATGCCCTACTAGTAAAAGCAACAGACATAGTGCATGAAACAGGGAGGATCTAACTGCACTTCAAACAGTGTAACAGATAATAACAGAAGCTTCAAGGTCATCAATGGCCATTTTAACATTTATATACACACATCCTTAAGTCCTGGGCTTGGCAATGTTAAAGAAAGGCCTCAAGAATAAAAAAGGTGCCTGAGTACTGACAGGTAAACGTGACCAGGCTGTTTCAAGGGTCTGCCAGCACCGCTAAGGTACTCAATAATACAAGTTGAGCAGCCCTAATCTGAAAATTCAAAATCCAAAATGTTCCAAAATTCAAAACTTTTTGACATGACTCTACTGGTGGAAAACTCTATGCCTTACCAACGGAGCCCAGCAGGTCGAGGCTGCGGTGGCTGGGAGCGTGCCACTGCACTCCAGTCTGGGCAACAGAGTGAGACTCCAACTCAAAAAAAACAAAACAAAACAACAAAAAAAAAACAACTTTGTTTCATGCACAGACTTATTTAAAATATTGCATAAAATGACCTTTAGACTAATGTATAAGGTGCACATGAAACATGAATGAATTTTGTGTTTAGATTTGGGTCCTGATCCCAAGATATCTCATTATGTTATCCAAATATTCCAAAATCGGAATAAAAACTCAAAATCTGAAACACTTCTTGTCCCAACCCTTTTGGATAAGGGGTACTTAACCTGTATCGCAAAAGGATTGACAGGGCTAGGAAACAGGGCTTGGAAATCCCAGCTGTGATTAATAAGGGTTCAAAAAAAAGAAAATTAGAAAAGGCAAAAACAGACCACAATCAGGGAAATACAAACACATCTACTTGACAAGTTTTTTGAACTTTAAAGACAAAAGACCGGATTTTGAAGACTGCCCAGGAAAGGAGAGAGAACATTTAAAGATGTCCAGCTAAGAATGACTTCCCCTCTCAGGCTTTGGTAGGAGAAGGATTTGAGAGGAAAACACACATATGTATGCAAAAAAGAATGTCTTTTTTTTTTTTTTTTCTAAAAGACTGACAACTCTCAATTCCATTCCATTGATTTATGTGACTGTCCACCTAAAGGTTTTTTTTTGGTTTTTGTTGTGGTTTTTTTTTGAGACTGGTTCTTACTCTGTCGCCCAGGCTAGAGTACAGTGGTGCACTCCCTGTTCACTGCAGCCTTGACCACCTGGCCTCAAGTGATCCCCCCATCTCAGCCTCCTGAGTAGCTGGGATTATAGGCGTGCATCACCACACCCAGCTACATTTTTTTGTAGAGACGAGGTCTCACTATGTTGCCCAGGCTGGTCTCGAGTTCCTGGGCTCAAGCAATCAGGTTACCTCGGCCTCCCAAAGTGCTGGGATTACAGGCATGAGCCACAACAGCAGACTGAAGGGCTCTTCTTGATCACAGCCTGGTAGGACGGATCGAGCACACTGGTAAAGGAGGGCACCAAGGGCCAGGATGCAGATAAAATGAGATGATGATATGAAGCTCTTACCACACATCTGCCGGGCACAGAGCTAAGGGTAAGAGAACTGTGACTGCCCTTACTATTGTTATCTCTTCTAGAAAGCAGAAAGATTATGTGCAAGAGCAAGGAAAGCTGAGTGAGCTCAGGGCCCTTGGGGAAATGAAAGCTGTGCGTGCGGCTGGAACATGGGTCCGTGGTAGGTGGGCTCATGTGGTTGGCTCACGTGGCCGGAGACTGGACTTTGTCCTGATGGCCACATGGAATACTGAGGGTTAGGAAGTATGGGAGGACGTGATAGAGAACTCTATAGAATATACCATGTGCCCACAGGCTGGGATCACGAAACCATTTTTGTATTTATAGTTGTGTTCAGTGACCTGACTCTGAGCTTTGTCTGGATTTGGCAGCAACAGAAAAGTGTCCATTCCCAGAGGCCTGGGCAGAGCCCTGATGATTTGTTGGCAGATCCTGTTTTCTAGCCAGTGCTGAGGCCAGCCTGAGGTTGTGTTGTGAGGCACTGGACATACTCGCCACTTGGGCTTTTAGCAGGAAATCCTGATTTCTTTTTGTTTTGCGGAAGTTTGCTGACAAGCGCATTCATGGCTCCCTTTCCGCCGGTGCCACGGGAAATTCCACACAAGTGTTGCTGCTTCTTGGCCCTGATGTGAGCGCATCATCACCGTGACTCAGAATGGCATTCACTAGCCCTGGCAGCTATTTTTCGACTTTGTTAAAAATACGTTATTGATCGTGAGGAATGACTATCTGCTTTTATCCAAACTTAAATCCTAGGCTTTTCAATGAAAGTCAAAATAAAAATTGTGATGGGGAGAAGGACTTTGCATATAGAGCAACTCATGATCATAAAATATTTCACAGGTCATTTTATAGATGTTGGGATCCAGAGATTAATCAGAGAAAAAAGTTTGCTCCTTACTCTTTTTTTTTTTTTGAGTTGGAGTCTCACTCTCGCCAGGGCTGGAGTGCAGTGGCACACTTACAGTCACCCCAGCGTCAACCTGCTGTGCACAGGTGATCCTTCTGTCTCAACCTTCCAAGTAGCCAGCACTACAGGTTCACGTTACCACACCTGGCTAATTTTTTTTTTTTTAATTTATTGTAGAGACGAGATCTCACCAAGTTGCCCGGGCTGGTCTCGAACCCGCAGTCTTAGGCAATCCACTCGCCTTGGCTTCCCAAAGCACTGGGATTACAGGCTGAGTCACCGAGCCCAGCCTGCTCCTTACTCTTTTGAGTAACAATAATCGTAGCCGATGCTTATGTAGTACATCATTAAGTGCTTTCCATATGTTATTAACTCATTTGCTCCTCACAAAAGCTCTATGAGAGAGGAGAAATTATCCTACTTTATGGACAAGAAGACTGAGGCACAGAGAGGTTAAGTAATTCATCCACAGTCATACAGCAAGTGTGGTAGCTACTCTTACAAGGTGCTGCCTCCTCCTGGTACCACACCCTGAACCTTGCCTCTGGAGTTACAGGAAACCATTAAAGGGTTATCTCTTTTTTTTTTTTTTTGAGTTGGAGTCTCACTCCATTGCCCAGGCTAGAGTATAGTGACATGCTCACAGCTACCCCAGCATCAACCTGCTGGGCTCCAGTGATCCTTCCACCTCAACCTTCCAACTAGCCAGAACTGCAGGTGCATGCTACCACACCTGGCTAATTTTTGATTTATTGTAGAGCCGAGGTCTCGCCAAGTTGCCTGGGTTCGTCTCAAACCCGTGGGCTCAGGCAATCACTTGCCTCAGCCTCCCAAAGTGCTGGAATTACAGGCTGAGCCACTGAGCCTGGTCTTTTTCTCTTTTTTTTTCCTTCTTTTTTTTTTTTGATTTGGAGTTCCACTCTTTCGCCCCGGTTGGAATGCAGTGGCACGCTCACAGCCACCGCAGCCTTGATCTGCTGTGCTCAGATGATCCTTCCACCTCAGCCTTCCAAGTAGCTGGAACTACAGGCATGCACCACCACGCCCAGCTAATTTTTCTGATTTGTTGTAGAGATGAGGTCTTGCCAAGGTGCTGAGTCTGGCCTCGAATCTGTGGGCTCAGGCAATCCTCTCACCTCGGCCTCCTAAAGTGCTGGGATTATAGGTATGAGCCACTGTGCCCAGCCAAAGGGTTATCTTTTTTGACCTTCTCTTGATTACCCAGAATTATCATTATGAACACCCAGATGTCCTGTACTGGGCAGGGGAAGCTCTGGGTCCACCCCTCAGTTCTGTGGGCTCATTTGGTTGGTTGGCTTTCTCTTCCCTTGAATGAGGCTGTTGCTGTCATTTCTTCCTGTGTCATACCCATTCTCAGGTCAGCCTTTCCCCACCTCTTCCCCTCTGCTCTGGAGTTGAAACCCTGTGAATGATGCACTGGACCTAGCATGGTGATTCCCAGGCTTAGGACACTGAGTTATCTATCACCTGGGGAATTGTAACGGTGCTGATTCCTAGCACACGGTTCAGGGCATCTGGCGCAGGCTCCAGGATGCTGCCTGTCCAGGGGTTCTGATACAGGAGGACCCCACTTTGAGGAGTCTGGGGCTCCTGCTGTGAACCTGCCTCTCCTAAGTACCCCCAAGTCAAGTGAAAGGACAGATAATGGCACACTTGGAAAACCTACCAAAACTGACTTGGACTTAGTCCTGTGTCTCTGTGTGCCCCATGGTAAATGCTGCCCCCTCGGAGGACAAGAGGGCATCCCTTGAGTGAGAGAGAATGGGAGAGGGACAGCCCATCACTGGCTGGTCTCTGGCTAACCAGTTTCCTTTCAGGACAGAGCTTTGGAAGGAAGCAGAGGTAACTCTACTCCACAGGGGTCACCAGGTGAACCACTATTGGCCTCATGGGCATCACAACCTGATGCTGCTGTCATCTGCCTCTGTCTTCATTCCATGTAGGAGCACTCCCATCTAGACCTCTTTGAAAGGTAGAATTCTTAGAAAACCCTTATGAAAATAAAGAAGGAATTTTCTTTAAGGTTCTCATTTATGCTTTCAAAAGTTTAATAACCTTCACTGGCATGATGGGGACATTCTTGTTATATAGCCTCAATTCCTATTGTTACATGTGGTGAAACCTCTTGCCTCCCAATCACTGTGTACCAGTGGGGGACCCTCAGACTAGAAGATGGGAAGTAGAGATAGATTGTGAATGCAAGATTCTAGGTGAAAGAGAGGCAGTCCATATTCCACGTCCCTAGCTCTTCTTACCAGCTGGGTGACCTGCATGCGTTACTTCACCTCCTTGAGACTCATTTTACCCTGCTAGTAAATGGGGGGAGGGACTTTATCTCAGGCTGAATCTTACAAGGATCTGAATAATCTGTGTAAATACCTAAGTGTTCCCTTCTCTTGAACTATGAAGCAGAAGAGCAGAGGGACTCCTCCCCCGAGACACACGTGTGGATTGAATTCAGGTTTCGTGTCCTGGTGTCTGGCAGGCAGGCATCTCAACCATCCAAACCAGCTGATGGATATAGAAACACTGAAGATAACAAGGACTTCAGGGCATCTGTGCTTTTCATGGAAGGAGAAGGGGAGCTGGTGCAATGCAGGCAAGCTCCCTATGAGCCCCAGAAAAGGCTGCCCTGAGCTCAGATCTCGGCATGCAGCCCTGTGCCTCAATTTCCGTTTTATAAAGTGAGGGAATTATTCCCTCCCAGGATTGTTTCAAAGATGAAGTGAGGTCGGGCTCGGTGGCTCAGCCTGTAATCCCAGCAATTTGGGAGGCCAGGGCTAGTGGATTGCCTGAGACTGTGGGTTTGAGACCAGCACCGGGCAACTTGGCAAGACCTCATCTCTACAATAAATAAAAAATTAGCCAGGCCTGGTAGTGTGCGCCTGTAGTTCTGGCTACTTGGAAGGCTGAGGCAGAAAGATCGCTGGAGCCCAACAAGTCAATGCTGGGCTGGCCGTGAGCGTGCCACTGCGCTCCAGCCTGGGCGACAGAGTGAGACTCCAACTCAAAAAAAAAAGATGAAGTGAGATAACATGTAGAAGTCATTTAGCATAGAGTCATGGTTAATAACTGGTGATGATGGCAGTCACAGTTCATTTTATAGAACTGGGATGGTCCCAGAGTAGACTGACCAGGATCCAAGGCATTTCCCAAGGGAGAGTAGCTGGTGACCACGTCCTGGGATTCAGACAAGGATCTAAACAGTTTTTGAACTCGTCAATTTTGATGTTTTTTAGTGCTTCTGCAGTTTTTTGTTTCACCTCTTCTACACTGACAAAATGTTTCCCTTTGAGGATTTTTTTTCATCTGGGGAAACAAAAAAAAGTCTCTTGGGGCGAGATCAGGTGAATAGAGAGGGTGAGGCACCAGAGTCATGCCAAAAGGCAGGGGCCAAAAGGCAGGGGTGGCGAGAATACAAAGGGGACCCAATAAAAACCGGAATTATCTTTTAGAGGGTGAGCCCTTTACATTACAGGCTTCCCCGATAAATAGATGTTCTAGCAACTCATGGGCATCAGTGTACCAGCTACCATTGTTGTAAGAAGCTGTGTTCAGCTTCAGTGAATTGTTTTTTAGAGATTCTTTCAACACTTTTGCCCATTTCACATGGGTGATTTACATGTGCACCTGCCCACACCATGCTGAGTGTTCAGCAGTTTTTGACCGAAAACGGCATGACCCTGGTGCCTCACCCTCTCTATTCACCTGATCTCGCCCCAAGAGACTTTTTTTTGTTTCCCCAGATGAAAAAAATCCTCAAAGGGAAACGTTTTGTCAGTGTAAAAGAGGTGAAACAAAAACTGCAGAAGCACTAAAAAACATCAAAAGTGACGAGTTCAAAAACTGTTCAGAGCAGTGGGAAAAGTGTTTCCATAGGTGTTTTGCATCAAACGAAGAGCATTTTGAAGGTGACTGAAACAAGTAAGAATAAATACATCATTTTTTATAAATAAATTCTGGTTGCGTGGGGGGGGTCCTCCCTCATAATTAAATACTTGGACTTGACCGCAAAGCTGTGGAAAGCCAGGGTAAGGCAGGCAAGGGCTGGAGCTGGGGGAACCTGCTGACAAGAATGGTCAGGAGGAGGTGACCGAGGGGCCCAGCTTTTGTCACTTCTTCAATTCTTTTTGCCACAATCCTCTTTCTTGTACCTGGGGTTATTTCTCACATGTGCCATGATGCCGTTTCCTCAAGAAGCCCTCATTTCACCCGGATTCTTTTAGTCTCTTTCTCAAAACCACCCAATCGTGATGCAGAACACAAGCCATCGTAGCTTTCTGTAGTGCTCTTCAGTAATAACGCTGTTTTGTGTGAAGATGTACACATGCTTGGGACAAAAAGTTCAAGTTACCAAAAAATCATGAAGAATGTCTGTCCCACCCATGCTCCCCAGTTCCTCTCCCAGAACAGACCCTGCTGCAGTGTCAGGGGCTCCTCCCAGGCCATCGCCTGCTCATGTGTGGCCCTGATCCTCTCTCACTGCTCTGAGTCATGATTTTTCCACTTGTAGTAAATCTTGGAGCTTGTCCACGTAGGCTTGTCCACGTAGCTGACTCCTTCATTCCATCCTATAGATGTACCAGAATTCATAGCTGGTATCCTTTGGATGGGTGGCGTTCAGGTGGTTCCTAATATTCTGCTGTTACAAACAGTGCCATAGTGAATAGTGACAGTTTTGCATGTTTAATGCAGATATATACAGTTTGGCACGCTAATGTGCAAAAGTGTTTTGAAAATTGCTGAGAGTAGCTTTTAAGTGTTCTCACAACAAAATAAGTCAGTGAAGTAATGCATGTGCTAAGTAGTTAGATTTAGTCATTTTACGAGGTATATGTATTTCAAAACATATTGTTTGACATATTGTATATAGGATTAATATATACAATTTGTACTTGTCAGTTTAAAAAATGAAGTAGAGATTAATCAAAAAATGTGCAAATGTAACTATAAGATACATTCCTAGAAGTGGGGTTTCTGAATCAAAAGGAACTGTGGTTATTGTGGAACTGTGGTTAGTGTGTTAGCTGGTGCCAAAATGTCACTTTAGAAGGTATACCTATTTACATTCCCACCACCTCATTATAATTCTAATTTTCATTTCTCATTTCAGTGTGGTTGAACATCTTTTCATGTTCACCTTTTAAAAGTATTTTCTTTTCTGGAGGTATTTGGGCATTTTGAAATACTATTGGTAACTATACAACCTTTTTTAGCAAAATGAGTGAGTCATTTTTTAGTAAGAATCCCAGTGTGGACTCCTGTGGTTCCCACTGACTTGGTCTTTCTTTCCATCTGTGACATAAATCCAGAAATAACTATCTCTGAGTAATAGTTTGGCTCTAGGAGCAGGTTAGCTGATAACTTAGTTGCTAAGGCTGGTCTCCATGACTGGCTGTTGTCCAAATACTCCCAGAACACTCATGCAGTGCAGAGGTGTTTAAAAGGCGGAACAGGCCAGGGCAGGGGACTCAGGGTCAGAGTTGCTTTCAAGCCTCTTGTTGACCCAAAGTTGTCATCCTCTCAGTTTAGTGTTTCTCTTTAGAAGACTGTGGCTTGAAGAAATATTGTCTTTTTGCCCTTCTGAACCACAAAACGACAAGATGCATTATTAAGGTCAAAACCTTGTTTGTAAATGTTCATCTTATCACACTTGGGTGGAGTCTGTATATCACTGGCATTTTGCCTCCAGAAAATTCAGTACAAATAACGTTTTCCAAGTCTGTCTGATTTATAGACATATTGTACGAGACTTTTTCTTGCCTGACTTACACAAAGCCCACTTGAAAAATGAGGAATGGGCAGTTTCCATGTGTGTGACGCTAGATTCCTGGATTCTATTAATTCTAACATAATAGTAGAATGCAGAATTTGATGACCTCCTAAGCATCCTTGCAACTTTTTCTCTGGTCATTTCTTTCAGTAAAGAATTGTTTGGAATTGGATGACAAGTAAATTAAACTTTCAGGGCAATTAATTACCCCTATAGAAATATTCCATGACCTTGAACACATGAACTCAGAGGAAGGAGTATAATAAAATGAAATTTTGTGTCTTGCTAATTTTATCATTTAGAGTTAGTCATTCAGTATTCCTGGAGCCAAGGATCTCCATTCTTTTCTTTTTTGCTTATTTATTTATTTTTGGTTTTTTTGAGTTGGGGGTCTCACTCTGTTGTCCAGGGTGAAGTGCAGTGGTACAATCATGGCTCACTGAAGCCTCAGTCTCCTGGGCTTAGGCAATCCTCCTGCCTCAGCCTCCCAAGTAACTGGAACTATAGGCACGCGCCACCACACCCAGCTAATTTTTAATTTTTTTATTTTTTTGGTAGAGACGAGGTCTCACTATGCTGCCCAAGTTGGTCTCAAGCTCCTAGGCTCAAGCGATCCTCCAACAGCAGCTCCCTAAGTAGGAGGATTACAGGCGTGAACCACCATGCCCAGCCAGGATCGTCAGGATTCTTAGGCTGGCACTGTAATTAGTTGATATCTATCTGTACTATACAGGCACCAAACTAAATTGATTTTCATGGGAGTTTGACTTTATATTTCAAAGAAGCTTACATTTGGAACCATCATATACAGCTATGATTTAGGGTCTAGAAAGAATCCCCGTTGATCTGACTCATCTTAATAGATGTATTACCTGAAGCCCAGCAGAGTGAAGTAAGTCAGGCTCTAAACCTTACAGGTTTTTCTTGGTAGATATTCATCAACTTCCTTCTCCAGCGAAGAACGTAAAATGTTGTATAATACTATATTGCTGTCTTTTTTCAGGGCCCAGCCCTTTTTAAATGGGCCTACTTCTTAACCTAATTTTTTTTTCTTTTGCGTTGGAGTCTCACTCTGTCACCCAGGCTGGAGTGCAGTGGCATGCTCACGGCCACTCCAGCGTTGACCCGCTGCACTCTGATGATCCTTCCACCTCAGCCTTCCAAGTAGCTGGAACTATAAACAGATGCTACCATGCCTGGCTAATTTTGTGATTTATTGTAGAAATGAGGTCTCACCAAGTTGTCCGGGCTGCTCTCGAACCCATGGGCTCAGGCAATCTCCTCACCTTGGCCTCCCAAAGTGCTGGGACCACCAGTCTGAGCCACCGCTCCCAGCTTTAACCTAATTTTTAATCTGAGATGGAAAATGAGATATGAAGCCCAATCTGCCCTTTCACTTGGTCACATGACCAGAAGCAGCAGAGTTCAGTGGGCTAAGGATTCACATAGACTCCTGCCTGGCGTGGTGGCTCAGGCCTATAATTCCAGCACTTTGGGAGGCCGAGGCGAGAGGATTGCCTGAGCCCAGGGGTTCAAGACCAGCTTAGGCTTGATGAGACCTCGTCTCTACAATATGTCAAAAAAATTAGCCAGGCGTGGTAGCGTGCACCTATAGTTCCAGCTACTCGGAAGGTTGAGGTAGAAGAATCGCCTGAGCCCAGCAGGTCGATGCTGGCATGGCCATGAACGTGCCACTGCACTCCAGCCTGGACGACAGAGTTGAGACTCTGACTCAAAAAAAAAAAAAAAGAATCTTCCTCTGTTCCCAAGTCTGTGTGGCATGAAACTGTGATGTGAAGCTCTCCTAGCCGATGCCCTGGAAGGGTCTTCAAGGTCATGTTGCCCACCCATCTGTTATTGTCACAACATCCCCCAGAGGAAGGAGGGACAGGCTATGAGGTTAGCTTGTTTATTTTATGAGGAAGCAGTCACAGAAAAGTTAATTTATAGAATCTTGGCTTACATCCCAAAAGGAAAAAAAAAGTAGGAAAAGGAGACAGAAGGAAGGTAAACAGCACAAAGACCATTCCCTGGACTCATCTGGTCCTTGTTTTATTTAAACATTGGTATGTTCAGTGGCCAAACCCCAATCAGGCCAGGTACAGCAAGAGAGAGAATACTGTTAACCTCCAGGGCTTTATTGTAGCCAATCACATTCTAGAAGAGGTCGCCATTACCAACTGAAGACTTTGGGGTGAACTCACCTTGAACCTCTACAAAAGGAGATGGACTCAGGAAACCTTCTGTGCAGATACAGAGAGGGAAGCATCCGTTCTCTCTGGACAGTCTCGCTGGATCTCCCCTGTGGAGTTTAGTATCAGCCCCTCCCCACCCCAAGAAGGAGCCTGACCCTCCCCTCGCCACCACACCCACCCCCACAACTGTGTGTCTGATCAGCAGGGAGGAGGAGGAGAGTTGAGTAGAGAGGGCAGGAGAAGCAAATCGATTATTCTGGGTTATTTTCCATCAGTTGTTCCCGTTGTTCTGAAAAGTACAGCTGATTGGGGACTGCCTCTTCCCTGGGGGTAGAGTTGCAGAGATGCCACTTCACCCTTGGGTGGTGATAGGCACACCCCGCACAGCCTCTGGTTGGAAAGTCCTAGAAATCCAGACCCTCACCAGAAACACCATTATAAAAGAAAAGGAAGAACCTCCTCAGTAATGTTAGCCCAGTAGCATATGGACCAATAATTTTTATAAAATGTTTGGCTTTTTTCTTATTACAAAAAATATATATTCGTTGTAAAACACTTAGAAAGCCACAGATCAAAAAGAAAAAATAAAAATTACCTCTAATTCCACCATCCTGGTATACATATGGTGATATGGTACAGTGCAGTGGATAAAAGCTCCAAGCTCTGGATCAGAGTCTATAAGTTTGAATCCAGGCTCCCCTAAGAAATAGCTGATGCCTGGCAACCCCCTCAGGTCCCCTCCCTCTCTGGGAGTTTTCTGTCCTCTCAAGAAGTCCTGCTTTTTCAAAAAGAAAGAAAGAAAGAAAGAAATAGCTGTATGCCTTGGCTAAGTTACTTAACCTCTCTGATTCTGTTTTCTCTCCTGTAAAATGGAGGTAATAATAGTACCTACTTCAACTGGGTGTAGTGGCTCACGCCTGTCATCCTAGCAATTCAGGAGGCTAAGGCGGGAGGACCACTTGAGGCCAGGAGTTCAAGACCATTCTAAGCAACATAGCAAGACCCTATGTCTAAAAAAAATTATTTAAAAAAACTTTTTTTTAAATTAGGCAGATGTGGTAGCTCGTGCCTGTAGTCCCAGCTGCCTGGGAGGCTGAAGTAGGAGGATCACTTGAGCCCAGGAATTGAGGGTTATTGTAAGCTATGATCACACCACTACATTCCGGTCTGGACAACAGAGCAAGACCCTGTCTCAAAAAATAAAAAAAATTGTGTGTGTGTGTGTGTGTGTGTGTGTGTGTTGTGTGTGTGTGTGTGTGTGTGTGTGTGTATAAAATAGTACCTACTTCCCGGGGTTATTGCAAGGATTACATGAGATTGTACTGATATAAAGCTCACAGGGCAATGCAGGAATGTACTTAGAGCTCAGTAAATATTTGCTGCAGTTATTTATATTTAGCTGTCATTTTGCTCTCAACCACAATAAAATGTTCAGAAACAGCCTTTTCCAGATGCAAAGTAAACTCAGCCAGGAAACAATGCAGAGACTCCTTGCACATGTTTAACTGAAGTAGCTGTTATTGTTAACTGAAGGGACTCTTTTTGAAAATATATTTATAATACCTGAGTGATCCCAGATAGTTGATAATTATTTTGAGGTGATTTATACTTCCTATAGTTAGTAACAAACTTTTTTTAGAAACTCATACCACTATTCAAGCAACAAAACCCTCTAACTCACTAAAAATCAGTTACACTTCTTAAAGTCAATTCACTCGATTAAATCAAATTTATTTTATTTTATCATTTTGCTTTATTTTATTCTGATAAGAACACTTAGGAAATCTGCCCTCTTACCAAACTTTTGAGTATCCAATACAGTATTGTAATTACAGGCACAATGTTTCAGCAGATCTGTACAACTCGCTTATCTTGCATATATTTCAGTTGAAAATATATGCCCATTGATTTTCAGTTATGCAAATCATAAGAA
Source organism: Carlito syrichta (assembly GCF_000164805.1). Lineage (NCBI taxonomy): Eukaryota > Metazoa > Chordata > Mammalia > Primates > Tarsiidae > Carlito > Carlito syrichta. The sequence goes on along the minus strand of NW_006991182.1, from coordinate 346,342 downwards.
GCTCCCCACTTCTTCTGCCAATCTCTGGCAGTCACCATTCCACTCTCGGATTTCATGAGTTTGACATATTTTATGTAAGTGGGATCATGCAGTGTTTGTCCTTCCATAGCTTATTTCTTTTTTTTTTTTTTTTTTGAGTTGGAGTCTCACTTTTTCACCCAGACTGGAGTGCAGTGGCTGCTCCCGGCCACTGCAGCCTCGACCTGCTGGGCTCCTGCGATCCTTCCTCCTCAGCCTTCCGAGTAGCTGGAACTACAGGCGCACGCTACCACGCCCGGCTCATTTTTATTTATTGTAGAGATGAGGTCTCGCCAAGTTGCCCAGGCAGGTCTCGAACCCACAGGCTCAGGCAATCCACTCACCTCAGCCTCCCAAAGGCGTGGGATTACAGGCTGAGCCACCGAGCCCGGCTCGGCTTATATCATTTAGCATAATGTTCTCCAAGTTCATCCATGTTGTTGCGTATGGCAAGATTTTCTTAATTTTTGAGGCTGAACAATATTCCATGATATGTGTGTACCGCATTTTCTTTATCCATTCATTCAGTGATGGACACTTAGGTTGTCTTTACATCTTGGCTATTGTAAATAATGCTGCAGTGAACATAGGTGTACAAATATCTCTTCAAGATTCTGATTTCAGATTACCTTTTGGTTACAATGTTTACTATTTGGGTGATGAGTACACTGGAAACCCATCACCATCATTACACAGTATTCCCATGTAACAAACATGCATGTACCCCCAGTCTAAAAATTTTGTTTTATTTCTGATTTCAGTTATTTTGGATAGGTGCCCAGAAATGGGATTACTGAGTCATATTATAGGTTTTGTTTTTTTTTTCAGAATAAATCAAATTTATTGAACACCTGCTAAGTGCATAGTGGTGAACAGAATGAGGGGTGGAGTCTTCCCTCATAAAATTTCTGTCCTAGCTGGACTCGGTGGCTCAGCCTGTAATCCCGCGCCTTTGGGAAGCTGAGGTGAGTGGATTGCCTGAGCCTTCGGGTTTGAGACCCACCTGGGCAGGCGAGACCTCATCTCTACAATAAATCAAAAAATTAGCCGGGCATGGTAGCGCGCGTCTGTAATTCTGGCTACTCAGAAGGCTGAGGCGGAAGGATTGCCGGAGCCCAGCAGGTCGAGGCTGCAGTGGCCAGGAGTGGTCACTGCACTCCAGTCTGGGTGACAGAGTGAGACTGCAACTCAAAAAAAAAAAAAAAAAAGAAGTCTGTCTTATAGTCACTAAATAAATATACAGAGTATAGGTGCTATGAAAGAAAAATCATTAATACTATAAGACTATGTCACAGGGAACCTGAGTTGATCATGTGAAACATCACAATGGACTTTGGGTTACAAACGTGATGAAGACATGGCTCTGCTCTCAGGCTGCTTAGGGTCCAGTCTAGTAGAGGGACAGGGAACAGACTCCATCAGGAGGAACAGGAAGGGAGGTTCTATTCCAGTGGGTGGAGGAAGGCCACTTGGAAGGAAGTGCCCAGAAGGATGTGTGCTTCTAGATGGAGATGGAAGGACAGTCCAGGCAGAAGGAAAATCTGGGCAATGGTGTAAAGACAGGGAAGCTTTTGAAGAACAGCAAAGAGCCCAACTTAGTTGGTGTGGTGGAGAGGGTGGAGCTTGGTAAGAGACTGAGAAAAGGTTAGAGAGGTGAGGCAGAGGCCAATCTTGGAGAATTTATTGTGTAAACATTTTTTCCAGAAGGTTTTAGAGATTATCTCTGAGTTCTAAGACAGAGTGGAGGTCATTTTAGGGCTGGATTGGTGAGAATGGAGCCTGGGATAAGAACGGAAGTTAGGGGACACTCCCAGCACTCTCAGCGCCTGCCTTACGCTGGACTCTCACTGGACTAGATGCTAGAGGGATGCAAAGGTGAACATGAAGCCTAGGAGACCCTGGCTTATGTAGACAGATCCATGCAGGAAGTGCTGATGGGTATATGAATGCGCCAATGCTAAACTGGAGCCTCTAACCCTGGGAGGGCAGGACGGGGCCTCAGAAAGGGGAGAGGTTGGAGCAGAGTCTTAGGCGGTGTTCAGTCACCACCACCAGGCAAGTGGGAGGAAGGACGTGGGCAGGGAGGACCCAGCTGATGTTCTGGCAGTCCTCTATTGTCTTGCATCCTTTCATTGACACACATCTTGCTTAAGACTCATGTGATTAGAATCTTGGCTCTGAGAAGAAATTTAAGCATTTTCCTCTTGTTTTATTAAAGATAGACTGCCAAATTTGCTTCCTCAGGGCCCCCCATACTGTATTTACCTGAGCTAGGGAGCAACTTCCCTAACCCCTGATGCTATTTCCTTGTGGCTCTTTCTTTGGCCAGGATGGAGGACCATGAATTCCATGGAGGCTGTGACAGGAAGCCTCTGATTGGGTAGAAGGGGCCCCTTCCTTCCTGCCCCTCCTTTTGTTTCCAGAATGTGGAGCCGGGAATGCCAAGCTGAGATCTTTCACAGGACAAATTCTTTTTCCTAGCTCTCAAGGCTATGTAGTTTTTAAGTTCTTTTGCAATAATAGAAACTATATTTTTAAACAAATAAGCTGATTATATCTCTTTTTTGTCCCAGGCTAATAAAAGTTCCACCTGAAGGTCTGAAATAATTGAAACTTCTATAATTGAATGAATGGCTGTTAAAAATATAACTGAGCCCCATGGGATGGTTCAATAATTATGTTGGTTCCTGTATCCACCACACACACTCGTACATGCCATACATGCACCCACATGCATGCTCCCTTGCACACACAAGTCCAGATCTAAACACGCTCCAGCCATGTTGCCCTCTGCCTAGCTAGAACCAATTCTCAAACCTGGAGCATTCTGGCTCCCGATCTGTGTGAAACACTCTCTTAACACCTTAGCCAGAAGGTAGAATGCCTGTGAAAGTTCCATGAAGCTTTACATTAGCTCTTTGAGTAGTTATTAAGACTGATTTCAACTAAAGCACAGGGCCCCTACTTTAGCTACATTCAACTCCATACATAGTCCACTTAACGAGCAAATTTCAACTTCCTCATCCATTCAGTCGTTTGTGAAGATGTGTATCTTTATACAAGTTTAGCAGTCTTGAGTTTTTTCTTTCCTCTTTATTTTTGCTTTTTAAGTCAATTTTATTAAAGTATAACATATGATAAAATGCTCCCATCTTTTTTTGTTTGTTTGTTTGTTTGTTTGTTTTGAGTTGGAGTCTCTGTCGCCCAGACTGGAGTGCAGTGGCCGCTCCCGGCCACCGCAGCCTCGACCTGCTGGGCTCCGGCGATCCTTCCGCCTCAGCTTTCCAAGTAGCTGGAACTACAGGCGCGTGCTACCACGCCCCGCTCATTTTTGATTTATTATAGAGATGAGGTCTCGCCAAGTTGGCTGGGCGGGTCTCGAACCCACGGGGTCAGGCAATTCACTCACCTCAGCCTCCCAAAACATGGGATTACTGGCTGAGCCACTGAGCCCGGCAAATGTTCCCATCTTAATTGTACAGATTGGTGAGTTTGACAGATTTGTATTTTTATGTGACCACTGCCGTCATCAAGATTTAGAATCTTTCCATCACCCTAAGAAGCTCCCTCTGTTTGTGCCACTCACCAACCAGTCTCTAACCCCACCCCCAGCCACAGGCAGCCTCTGTCTGCTTTCTGTCACTGTTGCTGAGCTTCACCTGTTCTAGAATCTCATCAAATAGAATCTCCCAGTACGTACTTGCTCTCTAGAGCCTGGCTCCTTAAACTCAGCATAACATGTCTGAAACTCATCTATGTTGCCCACATAAGTCTTTCATCCTCTTTCTTTGCTTAGTGTTGTTCCACTGTATAGATGTGCCGCAGGGTATCCATTCACCTGTTGAGGGGCATTTGGATGACTTCTGGTTTGGGGCTTTTATGGATAAAGCTAGCCACCTTAGTTTTATAGAAGTATGTCCTTCATTGACAGTTCCAAGCACATCTTAGGCACTTAACAATTACCAATCCACTTTTGACTTTTGTATTTAAAGTATCTTGTAAAATTCTAAGAAGGTGTTAATTATACCCCCAATTTCTGGGGAGATGTGTTCCAGAAGATTGTTTAAAGTCAGTTCTGGAAATGTTGAGCATTGAAAACATTCAGTTCTAGAAGCATTGACTGAGACCTGCTCTTGGTCAGCACTGTTCTGGGCTATAGCCAGCAGGGTAAGAAGGCCTGCCCTCTACACTTACAGCCTGGTATGGCCTGTGACACACCTGTGACCAACATGGTATGGTTCTCTGGGGGAGTTGTAAGACACCTGTAGGAGACCAGGAGACCAGGGGTGGCTTCTCAGAGGACACAAAGTTTGGTCTCAAAGACTGAGTCCAAGCCATTGTTTCTACTGAGCACTGGGCACCAGGTGGATGAATCTGCAGCCTGGGCTATCTATAAGAACTACACGATACACCTCCAGACCAAAGATAGTCAACTCAATTTTGAAAACACTATGTAGACCAAATAAAACAGCAACTGAGCACCACAGTCAGCCTGAGGGCCACCGGCTTGCAAACCCACTGTGAGTGATAGCTGCTTTCACAGGCTTACTTAACACAGTGACTGACCTCTAGTGTTAACAGTAACCTAATCACCCTTTGGAAAACTCGTCATTCTCATCCTGCTGGCTACAGATGTGTGCCCTGAGTTATCCCAGCCAGCATGAGAATGCATAGGACTCTCTAAACAAGAGAGCGGAGCATCTGTGATTAGAATCATAGATTCGTTTTAGGAGCAACCTGAGGTCTTTAAGACCAACTGTTAGGACTCTGTCCATTTCACAAGAAAGAAAAGGAGGGGCCATTGAGCCTCTGTTTATAAAATATGAACAGTTTTTGCTCATTCGTGTCTTCTGTTATCTACTTTCTGAGCACTGAGTCTCTCACTTGGCTCAAGCTTTAGTACACTGTCACCTTCACCCTAATTAATTATGTTTCTTCCCACGGCTGTAGATTGTGCTTCTCCCTAACCAGGCCTCCTTTGGCAAAAATTTATTACACCCCCATTGTGCACTAGGCACTGGATACAAAGATTTTTAAAATAATCAGTAGATAGCATTTTGGACAACTTTCTAGGTGCCAAGATGATTATAATGCTTCACATGGATTATCTCTGCAGCCCCCTAAGGTCTGTGGATGCTATTATTAGCCCCATTTTACAGATGAGGAAATGAGGCACAGAGAGGTCAAGTAACTTTCCTAAGGACACAGAATTAGTAAGTGATGGAACCAGGATTAGATCCCGGGTAGTCTGTGTCTGAAGCCCACACTGTCTACCACTATCTTGTGACCATGAGGTCTCTGTTAGAGAATTGATAATCTAATGAGAGAGACCAGTCCACTCATCTGATTGTAACATCCTGCATGAAGTGGTGCCATAGAAACCCAGGCAAGTGCTCTGGGGGCTCAGAAGAGGGAGCATTGAGTCTACCTATGGTGGGTGGGGGAGGAAATAATAATAACAGCTCATATTTACTGAAAGTTGACTTAACCTCCATGCTTATTGTTAGAAGCATCTTCTCATATAATCACTAAACAATCCGACTTTACAGTTGAGAAAACTGGGGCTTAAAATTAAGTAAAATGTAACTTAATCAAGGCTATCCTAGGCATTTTGAAGACTGACTAGGATTTAGACTCATTTTCTAGGTTATAGACTCTAGGGGAAGCGTTTACTAGGGGCAAGATCCAGTCAGGACAAAGGCAGAGCTTTCATGAATTTTAAAATCTATCTTCAAATAAGCATATTTAAATTCTGTGTTTCCTTAATTCTATGATACATTCTCTACCCATCTGTTGGTAACTCTTTGGGATAAAATAAAACTATTTTTTGTAGTGTAGAAATAGTTATACTATTTGTTTTCGTTTTGCTAGCCAACAAGAACATAAACATGTCTGCACAACCCTAAGCCTTGATATTCGGTCTAGACAGTGGTCCTCAAACTGTACTGTGCATCACAGTCACCTAGGGGCTTCTAAGTACAAATTGCCAAACCCAGTCCCAGGGATTCTGACTCGGTGGCTCCGGGGAGGGGCCTGGGAGTCTCAGTTTTAGTAAGCTCCTTATTTAATTGTCACGTAAGAACAGACTGTGAGGATCAGTGGTCTCTAGATCCTTCTGAATCACTGTTTTCTTTCAGCAGGAAGACTAAAGAACATGCTGATGAGAGTTAGATCCACTGGCGATGTTTGGTAGCTAGGTATTTGGTGCCGAGTCCTTCATGATATAACAATTGAGCAGAGCCAACCCTTAGGAAGGGAAGTTCTGACACATGCTGCAACACAGATGAGCCTTGAGGACATTATGCAAAGTGAACTAAGCCAAACACAAAAGGACAAATACTATATGATTCCATTTATATGAAGAATTTAGAGTAGCCAAATTCATAGAGACAAAAATAGAATGGAGGTTGCCAGGGACTGGAGAGAGGAGGGGAAAGAGAGTTACTGATGAATGAGTTCAGAGTTCCAATTAGATGAGAAAGTTCTGGGGATGGGTGGTAGTGATGGTTGCAAAATATGAACCTATTTAATGCCATTGCACTTAAAAAATAATATCCACAAGGGTGGGATTGAGCAAGCTAGTCTTTTCCAGCTTTGCTCACTTCTTGACATTTGGTGATTTCTACTCCTTTCATTGTGTTGTCCAGTGTGTGACAAGCAGTCCTTTATACCTCTCAACGACCAAACAAAACACCGTTCTAACCTATCTGTACTTCTTAGCCTTATTAAGCTCGCATTGTTGCTTTAAAACAAGTAAGTATGGACATGTAGCCCTCCCTCCCGAGATACCTTTTGACTTCACTTATGCTAAACTTATATCTGGTAGATCTGCTCCCTGTAACTGATTTCACTACAGCACTGGAATGGAATCATTCTTAAACACTTAAATTAACTGTTAGGAATCCATATTTAAGTTTAAACACATGAGTTGCCAACCACTCAACCCAGACAGCTCTGGCAGGAAGCGATACCCACTTCTGCACGGCTGTGTGGGCACAAGCACAGGTGGTGACAGCTGTATTTCAGCTTCTCTGCCTGGGCTGGCAGGTTTCTTTTGGCACTGATAATAAGAGAGCTGTTAAAATTAGCTGGGCGTGGTAGCGCACGCCTGTAATTCCAGCTACTTGGAAGGCTGAGGTGGAAGGATCGCCGGAGCCCAGCAGGTCGAGGCTGCGGTGGCCAGGAGCGGTCATTGCCCTTTAGTCTGGGCGACAGAGTGAGACTCCAACTAAAAAAAAAAAAAATGTGGGGGGAAATTGTCTACCTGTTGTGGTTCTTGGTAGCAAACCAAAGAAGTTAAATCTAGCTAACTTAAGCAGAAAAGAAACTTTTTGGAGAATCAGGTCATTCACAGAGTTAATGGGAAGGTTGGGGAACTAGCTTTAGAACTCCCATGAATAAACTCTTATTTTCCCTGTGTCTTTGCATCATTTCCTTAAAGTTCAACCCTCCAGTCTGGTGGAAGGAGATGAATGGCCACCTCTAGATAGCCTGCCTGTGCCCCAGCCTGCTAAGGAATGGGGCAAGGGACTTTCTGCCACTCCTTCAACTCTATGACCCATGCAGGACACACACCCCCAACACACACACAACAGGAAGGCATACAGCAAAAAACAGCTCATGTCCCCTCTGTTGTATACCCCAGACACAGCGTTTTCTTTCATCTGTTTCCAAACCGTCAGATACCTGATGCTGCCAAGCAAGAGAGTAGTCTGGAAAAGTAAGTCCCCATGCAGGTGCTTTTGCAGGTGGTTCCAAATCTTCTTCCTGGCACCCAAGGAACAGCCAGTTCATTCATCAGCTAAAGATCTACAATCCCATGATCTAGGATCTGGGGCTGTCTGGTACACAAGTCAGCCTCGAATGTCAGCAGCACTTACTGTTACTGGAGGTAGTCTGTTCTGGCCTTACGAGGACAGAACTCAGTAAAATCTTGAACCTAAACCTTTACTTACCATGTATGTCCATTTCAGTAGGTCTTTGGTTTTCCTTGGATCTAAACTGGCTGCTGACTACAATGAAAATAAACTCTGGGCCACAGTCTGAGAACTACCTTGTCTTCCTTGTCCCCACAAAACTGAGGAGCACCATAGTGAGATAGAATAGAGAAGTGAAAAGCATGAGCTGGAAGTACCACACATGCATGGTGGTGTAAACACCGCATTGGGGACAGTGGTTTCCTCTGGGTAGGAAGGGAGGAAAGGGCCTGGGGAGGGGTGCACAGGGCTTCGGCACTTCCAAATATTTTCTTTTCTTTATTAGAAATGTCTCTGAGTACAGTTTGCTTGTTCAGCTATTCCTCTGACACCTGGTCTTGAAAAGCATGGAAACTTTAGTCTGTGGACCCCCTTTATTTTTGCCTAATAGATCATTCTCCCCTAGATATTTTGTCGTCTGCCTTAGATCCCACACTTCCTCTATCCCCAGAGCCAACCAGTGTCCTACTTTTTTTTTTGAGTTGGAGTCTCACTCTGTCGCCCAGGCTGGAGTGCAGTGGCACACTCACGGCCACCCCAGCATCGACCTGCTGGGCTGCGGCGATTCTTCCGCCTCAGCCTTCCAAGTAGCCAGAACTACAGACATGCTATCACGCCCGGCTAATTTTTGATTTATTGTAGAGATGAGGTCTTGCCAAGTTGCCTGGGCTGGTCTCGAACCGAGCCAGGCCTTTTTTTTTTTTTTTTTTTTTTTTTTTGGCAGTGGTGATCATGGCTCACTTGAACTCCTGGGCTCAAGTGAACCTCCTGCCTCAGCCTCCCAAGTAGCTGGGATTACAAGCATGAGCCATTTGGTCTCTACAATTGATGTTAACATTTTTGTATTTGTGCTGTAGGTTGTATCCGTAGATTGTCGAGTATTTTGTATGTTAACAGTTTACATGACTGTTATGCTGTACATGTCCTTTTGAAACTGATTTTCAACTCTTTTTTTTGGAGGGGAGGAAGGTTTATCTGTGTTGACACCTGAAGGTCTAGTTCATTCTCACCACTGTGTGGTATCTTGTTATAGAAATAAACTAGACTTAGTTTTCAAAAGTATCTGAAACAAACAAGGCAAAGTGTCAGAATTTGTTAAGGTTATGTGGTAGGCACTTCAGCATTCAGTTTATTCCTCTTTCGATGTTTATGTATGTTTGAAAGCTTTCAAAATCTAAAAGAAAAGGGGTCAGGAAAGGTGACGTCTCAGCACTAGCTAGGCTGGATTAGACTCTTATTCTGAAGTTAATTGGACTGAGATTAAAAGTAAACTTTGCGGGATTAGCCTCTCCTTGTTTGCTTTCCATGGGAATCTGCCTCCCTGGGGAAATGCCTGAGAGTCTTGACCTCAGACTGGAGAGTGTTTATTCAGCTGCATGATTTGCTACTCATTGGTAGGTGGCCAGAGAGGGCCAAACAGAATTTTTTGTGATTGCTTTAAAAAAGAAGTTGGCAAGAGACCATGTCACAGAATGGCTGTGAGACATAATTTTAAAGAAATATTTATAACATACTTGAGCTATAAATAGTCCAAATAATAAATATTGGCCACAACATTGGCCAGACGGCCTTTGACCTCCTCAACACTCTACAAACATGCGTTAAGAGAAGGAGATTCCTCTTTTGTTATACTTACCAGACACCCTTTGGGGTGCTAGATGGCTCCCAGTTCTCTTCCTTTTCCAACTCTGGTGCTTTTGGAAAAGTGAGACATTTCCGAAGCAAGAAATTTTTGGCCCATGGCCTGTGTTTTTACAGCCATTGATCGGTTTTACCATTGGTCAAGAGAACCATGCTAGGTGAAATAAGAGACTTGTGATGACTAAATGAAATTACGGATATGGAAGTAAGCAATTCTCAAAGTGACCATGCCCATTTAACTTTGTCCCAGGTCCCAGGCATTAACAAGATTCATGCAGCCCAGAGACCTCACTTGAAGTGATTGTCAAGTCACAAGGGCTGCACTGCCTCCAGCTTGGAAATGAACTCTCTCCCTGGCAGCTGCTGGAGGGCACGGCAATTCCTGAGCCCTCCTGGTAGACCTGCCCCCGCTGCTATGGCTGCACTGACGTGCCCTTCTCTCTATCCAGGGTACGACTTCTGCCAGGTCCTGCAGTGGTTTGCTGAGAGGGTCGACAGGATCATCCTGCTCTTCGACGCTCACAAACTGGACATCTCAGATGAGTTCTCAGAGGCCATCAAGGCCTTCCGGGGCCAGGATGACAAGATCCGTGTGGTACTGAACAAGGCCGACCAGGTGGACACACAGCAGCTGATGCGGGTTTACGGGGCCCTCATGTGGTCTCTGGGCAAAGTCATCAACACACCTGAGGTGCTGCGTGTCTACATTGGCTCCTTCTGGGCACAACCCCTGCAGAATACAGACAACCGCCGGCTCTTTGAGGCCGAGGCCCAGGACCTCTTCAGAGACATCCAGAGCCTTCCCCAGAAGGCAGCAGTGCGCAAACTCAACGACCTCATCAAGCGAGCGAGGCTGGCCAAGGTAAGCCAGGAGATGCTCTGCATGGCAGCCTTGGGCTGCGAGTCTCTGCTATCTCTCCAAAGGCAAGGTAGGGGGCTGGCAGAGGCTCCATTCCAGAAGCCTTAAGGATTAACTTGTGATAGGTTAAGAATGATAGCCTCAAGATCAGGTTGTCCTGCTGGCATCCTGGCTCCTAGCTCTGCACTCCTGGGCAAATGACTGAACCTTTCCAAACCTGTTGTCTAATCTGTACCATGGAGCTAATAAGAACACTTCTCAGGTGCTTATGAGGACTCAGGGTGACTGTATCTGTGACAAAGCACTTGGGATAGCACTGGCGCAGAGGAAGTAATCAGTCAGTACACTCGCTACATGGAAGCTGTTAGGATGTTGGGATGATGGGAACAGAGCCAGCCGAACCTGAGAGAAGTAGCCTATGTTGATGGGACCAACAGGGTGCTGAGGGGCCCCTACTAGTCCCCATTCCCTTAAAGCATAGAACCCAGTGTCACAGCCTGGATCCAGGGGAATCCAGGGAGGAAGTCTGGCTCAGCCTAACCTGCAGAATGTGCTGGTGGGCTGACACTCCATTTCCATTCTGGATTGTAGCCTGTGAGCTCCTGGATCCCCCACCTCTTAGCTGAGCCTGTTACTAGCCCCAGGACTATGTGCCCCATGGGGGGTGAGAAGCAGTGCTGACCTCCCTTAAGTAGCAGAGTCAATTCTCCTATCTGAAGAGAGAGAAGCATGTCACTCCTCCAAGAGAAAGTATAGGAGAAAAGTGGCTCTGTGAAATATTGGTGCATGTTTCATAAAACCATTGTCCTCTGATACCAGAAGTGCCTCCAGAGTGTTATCTAGTTCCAGTGGAATTCAGATCTGGCTGATCTTCAGAAGCACCCAGGACCTTTAACCAGAGTCAGTTCCCAGGCCCTGCCCCAGAACTTCTGAATCAGGGCTGTGTGAATCAGACCATGTGAGCACATGTATGTGTGTAAATGCACGTGTGTGTGTGTGTGTGTGTGTGTGTGTGTGTGTGTGTGTGTGTAAAGCTCTCCAGGTGGTTCTGATCATCAACCACGTTTGGAATCCAGAGGTCTAGAGGATAAGGTGGTATAAGTGATTTCTCCAGGATCACACATAATCTGCTAGTGACAAAGCCAGGACTAAAAATCAGGCCTCCTGGCTCTCAGTCCAGCCTTCTGCTTCAGGTCCCATCACTCCAGCTAACACTGGTCCATGGGCCTGAGTCTTCAGATCCACCAGCACTTGGTTGGGAAGCGAGTTCAGCTCACCCTCCCTTTGTCTTCTGGTGACCAAGACCCTCTCACATTCCTCTTGCTTCACAGTGAGTGGTTTCTGGTCTGGCCATCCAGTCAACATGTACTCAGCACCCCTGGGCCAGATCTAGGAGGCTCACCTGGTAGAGGAGGGGGATCTATCTACTCCTTCCCAACCCCATTATAGAATGGTGAACTGTGTGTCCATTGTACTGCAGATGCTCTGGGGAGGGTGACTAAGTGACTGGCCAGGAGAAGCAGGGAGGCTTCACTGGGGGTGACTGCTGAGATGGGAACAAGCCTTCCTACTTCTCCTCACTGCTCCTGTTGTCATGTCAAAGTGCTCACACATCAGCATCTGTCCTGTGTCAAAAGGAAGCCTCCCTGGCTGTTGCTGCCCCCAACACAGGACCTTGAATTTCTGTTTCCTCTCTGCTCACCTTATGTCCTAGTGCATGCACACACATTCCTCCTAACTTGCAGTCACAGGGTGCTTGTGTGAGTCACCCTTCTTTATCCTTTCTTCCTGGTGCAAGCTACTTCCTTTCTAGAACTACAAGCCACTTTTGTTCCAAGTGGCAGAAATCTGTTTTGCCCGTTTGGTGACCCCTTGGCTTGCAGTATTTCTCTTCTCCAACAGGTACAGCCAAACTTAACCTTCAGGGTATGTGACATCCCACATTATCTTATAGCCAAAACTGGTAATTCACATTATAGCCTTAGTGGTTTTAGGTCAAGGTCTCACTCTGTCATCCAGACTAGAGTGTCATAGCACTATCTCAGCTCACTGCAGCCTCGACCTCCTGGGCTCAGGAGATTCTTCCACCTCAGCCTCCTGAGTAGCTGGAACTACAGGCATGTGCCACCACATCCAGCTAATTTTTTAAAATTTTGTTTTAGAGATGGGGGTCTCACTGTATTGCCTAGGCTGGTCTCAAACTCCTGGACTCAAGCAATCCTTCCACCTTGGCCTCCCAAAGTGCTGGAATTACAGGCATGAGCTATCATGCCTGGCCACTTTCATGAATTTTAAGATTCCTTTTGAATGGTTTTTGAATGTCCAGGGGCATTTTTAATTTACTAATCATTGTTGAGGGCCCAGTGACTCAAGATGTTGCTCTATTCAGTCATATAAATAAATAAGGAGCAGAGAACCCTCTCGAAATGCCAAGTGCTGTAACCTGTAGAACTTCCCTGCTATCCTTGAGCACTGGGCCCTATGAGCAGGCCATCATAGTCCAGATCTAGAGAGGCACAGAATGCTTCTCTGTCTTCTGATACTGTGAATAATGAAAAAACCCTTGTGCAGATGCAGGGAGTGGGGGACGGCCAAATTTGCTGAGCTTACTTATAGGAAAAAAGCTTTTTTTTCTCTTCCTAAGAATAGTATCTAGCTTGTTCCTTTTCACAAAGGAAAATGTTTGAAGTAGGGATGTTCACAGCCTGAGCTTCCCAGTGCCAGTGGCTCATGGGCAGTGCCATGCTGAGAAGCGGGGACAGGAAACCGTCTCAGCCGGATAAAAAGCAGAGCTCAGCACAATGGCCTTGGCCACTAACTGATGACATTCACTTTATACCATCTGCAATTGTGTGTTTCATTTATGAACTTGTTTTTGCTTAAAATAGATAAGGAGTCACCTGAGTTTTTCCCCTTTGGAGTGTTTATATTTCCTAAAAGTGCTTTTATTTTGGTATATTACTCTCTCTCTCTTGATCCAGTTTTCCTTTTACACACCAACAGTTGTTCCAGAAACTACACTGTTGGCATTACGCGTGTTCTTTTGCTTGATCCTCACAAAATTTGGCCTTATGATCCTCATGTCACACCTGAGGGAACCAAAGCCTGTAAGGGACAAATACAGATTCAGACCCCAGCCAGGCTGACTTCTCAGTCCAGAGAGCATTCATCTAAAAGCTGGAGAGCATAGCGTCTGCAACACCTCCCTACTTGTGTCCTTGCTTCCTGCAGTTAATCTGTTAATCTGTTTACTCTTTAAAATTTTCCATCCACAGAAATTCTACAAAGTTTAGGTTTATCGAGCTGGCATTTTGAAAACATGCAAAGGATAAGTCTTCAAATGATCACTAAGAGGTGTCAGATCTGAGTTGGGCTGTGGAGTGTGTCTATTTATAGAGCACCATCATTAGCAGGATTCTCGGCCCATCCAGATAAAGCAAGTGCGTCATCGTGATAATCAAACTCAAGTTGTCATAAAGATGAGCTTAATATGAAATATACTCTTGCCAATTTAATTATTTCCTTGCTGTTTCTATTTATATTTTCTTTTACAACTCTGTTTCAAGGAAAGGGAAACCTTTCAAGTAGGTTTTTTGGTTAGCCTCAAAGATCACTTCTTCCAATACCAGTAGACATCCTTCTTTGAAGACTGCTCACACTCTGAGATGCAGTCAAGGTTCATTTTGTGATTCTTTAGAGTAAGCTGTTTTGGGAAAGCCCAATAAAGGGTTTGAAAAAATATAATTTAGTTTTATTCAGCTATAACTAAAATAGCCAAATTAAAGAAATTAGACTCATATAAATCCCTAACAAATGAACAAAATAAACAAAAGTAAAAAGGGTGGTGAGTTCACTGTCAGACCCCATGTTGCCCAAGTATATAGGAATGGTTCCCACACATTTGGAAATCTTCACTCCACAAAAATGTGGCAACTTTTGAGGAAGAGATAAGTAAAACTGAGAAAGAAGAGGAGTGTTCAGTGATTTGGGGGGTTCATTATAGTTCCATGGGATTTAGTTTCATCTTCAAGATGTATTCCCCTCTTAGTCATGTGTTGTGTACAGAGCCTGGCCATCCTGTCTGTTTGCACTGTGAATTCCTTTTGTGGAAAAAATTAGGCATTTTATTGTTCAGCAGACAGATCCAGACTCAGGTGTGTGAGAATCACCACATATGGGTAATAAAGATCTCGTTCATGCCTAGTCCACCATGGGGCTTTAAAAATAGCTCAGTTGGCAGCCCTGAGCTATTGTAGCTGTGTGTGTCACTGCTTAAGCCTATATATGGAAGCCTGTGTCTTTAAAAGTTGACCTCAGATGACTGTGTGGGCCCCTTCGAGTTCCCTTTAAAGCTGTTAAGAATCACACGTGCCATTGGTGCCAGAATAATAAACTCCTGTTCAAGGAGGAACGAGTCAGCTGCTTTTCTCTGTCTCTCGCAGTCTCACACTCTTGTTACCCCATGGGGTCACGTTTTGGGTCTCTGCTTTATTAACTGAATTCTTTATATCATCACAACCCACTTTTGAAATGTGCTGATCCCCTGGCCTTAAGTGCTCTGTGCAAGTTTCTAGCCAGGCTTACACAGCCACAGGCCTCCAGCAGGTTGGAAAGTTTGCAGATGAGTGTGGTGGCACAGTGCGTAACCACGCCTTACTCCAGACTACTGCCCCATGTCTAAGTTCCACGAAGGTTTCCCAAGCCAGCATCACTCTTGAATATAGGTTGCTCTCCAAGCCCAGTGTGGATATAGTCAATCACTCGTAAGTACTTCTCAGTCTTGGAGACACACACATACATACACAAACTTGTCACTAGACACAACTAATGAGATTTGTGTCAGAGTAAATTTGTGAACTGTATATAAATTCATATACATTTAAAGGGGAAGACATTCCTTTCTGTTCATTGAGTTATTAGCCCAGAGAAAATTTGTCATTTTGATCCATTTGATTTACCCCCAGTCATCATTGTCAGATGACTTGGGACTTTTTCAGTGTTATACAAGGGGAAAAAAAATGAATTGAACGAGATGAGAATGTTCAAAAGTCCCCAGGGATCAATGTCATTCACCTGTGAATTAAACACTTAGACCCAAATTCATTATGTTATTATTATTATTTTTGTTGTTGTTGTTGTTGTGGTTTTTGAGTTGGAGTCTCACTCTGTCACCCAGACTGGAGTGCAGTGGCCGCTCCCGGCCACTGCAGCCTCGACCTGCTGGGCTCCAGCGATCCTTCCGCCTCAGCCTTCCAAGCAGCCGGAACTACAGGTGCGCGCTACCATGCCCGGCTAATTTTTTGATTTATTGTAGAGATGAGGTCTCGCCAAGTTGCCCAGGCAGGTCTTGAACCCACGGGCTTAGGCAATCCACTCACCTCAGCCTCCCGAAGTGCGGGATTACAGGCTGAGCCACCGACCCCAGCTCTATTGTTATTATTCACATACAGAGTTTATTAATTATTCAGTAAAGACTAAATCGCCAGGAACCTTCTTTGTCATCACTACCCCTTCAGCTGTCAGCCTTTGGCCACTGGTAATAACAAGTACCATTTATATTTCTCTTCCTAGTAGGCAAAGTGCATTCAAACACATGATCTCTTCTGTCCTCATAACAACAGCTCTGTGAGATGAACGTTGTCATTTTGGATTTGTGGATGAGCATGCCGGGGCAGAGATGCCATGATTCCCTGGAGTTGCCCAGCAAGTGAGCAGTGGTGGCTGGGCCTGACCTGGCCTTCCAGTGCTAGGTCTTGTCCTTCCTCCCCCCTCCTCGTTCCTCTTCTTCTTCTTCTCAGTTAGTTTTCTCTCATGATAAAGAATAAAAGGTTTCAGAGTGTTTCCACCTCCAGCCACAGGGACAGCTGCCAGGTGTGGCCCTCCATCTGGCATTTATTTGGAGACATCTTTGACACATATGGGCAGGAGTGAGGGTTTTTTTTTTTTCCTCTTTTTTTATTTTACTTTAAGGTTGTGGGGTACAATTCAGGGTTTGGTATACAAATGGTCATTGTGTAGGTAAAGTTTGAGCCTTACTTTGGTCTCCACTTCACCTGGCTTGAGATCGAGTATCCTTGTTGATAAGGTGTGTCCCCCTCCCTCGCCTGGCAGGTTCTCACTACTGCCATTCCCTTTCTTATAGTATTTTGATGATTGTTCAGGGTCTGCTAATGAACCTGTGGTACTCAGTTCTTTGTTTCTGTGATAGATCATTCAGTGTTGTAGACTCTAAGTCCATCCAGGGCACTGTGAAGTTCATAATTTTGTCCTTATTTATGGCTGTGTAATATTCTATCGTGTATATGCACCACATTTTTTAAAATCCAGTCCTCTTTTGATGGGCAGCACGGTTGGTTCCATGTTGTTGCTATCGTGGATAATGCTACAATAAACATATGTGTGCAGGTATCTTTTTCATAGAATTATTTGAGTTTCTCCAGGTATATTCCCAGTAGGGGGATTGTGGGGTCGTACAGAAGGTCGATTTTTGATCTTTTAGGAATCACCAAACTGTTTTCCACAGAGGCTGTACTAGCTTATACTCCCACCAACAATATAGAAGAGTTCCCTTTCCTCACATCCTCTCCAGCATCTGTTGTTTTTTGAGTTATTGGTGATGGCCATCCTGACTGGAGTTAGGTGGTATCTCAGTGTGGTTTTACTTTGCATTTCTTTGATGATTAGTGAGGCTGAGCATTTTTTCATGTGTCTGTTGGCTACTCGTATGTCTTCTTTTGAGAAGTACCTATTTGTATCTTTTGCCCACTTTGTAATAGGGCTGTTTGTTTTTTTCTTTTTGGCAAGGAGTGAGCTTTTGAAATGACTGAATTTTAGCCATTCAGGCTGTCCCCTCTGTTTACTCAGAGTATTTAGAAAATGACCAGGCGCCATCCTGCCAGAAGATTACAATCTTTACCCACATTCCTGTGTGGTGTTCCTAATGTTTGTGTGACATACTGGATCTACTTTTGGTGTATTGGGAAAGGGAGAGTAAATGACCTATCTGAAGCTTTCCAGTGAATCAGGAACGGTTAGAAGTAAAACCTCAAATCAAAGTTTTCCAGACAGTTGTTCTACAGGGCACAGTTCACTTTGAAACCCAATTTTTCAACAACTTCAGTAAGATTTTTAATTCATAAATTAATTATATAAGAACAGGAATGAGGCAGTTGGATGCTAATGCCACCTGTGTATCTCCCAACTAACTGTGTGACCTTGAGTCTGTCACAGAAATTTCCCAGAACCAGAAGTTAAATTAGACATAGAGGGTCCCTTCCAGATTCAATACTCCATGATTCTAAGAATTGCAATTTATCTCATAATGGATAAACTTCTTGAACATAGGTCCATACATAGAAACTGACCCGAGTTGTTGTCTTAGGATGCCCCAGGAAGAGCAGGAGTGGGGTGGACATGCAGAGGCAGCATAACTGAAGACTTCTGCAACACAGGCCGGTGGAACTTACTAGAAGTAGAAATTGGGCCTGAGAGCAGCATGAGCAGGTCACCTGAGGGCCATGACTCAGCACCAGGCTGGTGGAAGGAGGAGGGAGTTGAGACCTGGCATAAGATCTGCTCCAGGTATGTCAGGGCTCTGGAGTTCCAGTGTCCAGAGGCGGCCCATTATCCAACAGCCTTGGTCATCAACCAGTAAACACCAAGAGGTCTAAGATGAAGGAACAGGTGCCAGTCAGTGGGTGGAGACGAGTGACAGGAGCACATCGCCTGAATTCAGCCCAGGTGAATCAGGCCCTGGGCTCCAAGGAGTGTCCAGGAAAAGGGTGCCCATCCTAGGAGGTAGGGGCTGGGTGGTGAGTCCGCCAGATTGAAGAGCAGGACCTAAGCCTTCTCTGAGCAGGGACCTGGCCGCTCGGAGGTACCTTACCAGGAGGTGACAAAGAGGTGTTAGGGAGTCTGGCAGCGAGTTGCTCCAGGCCTGGGCTCTGCCAGGAATAAGAAGCCCTTGTGCTTAGGAGAGTGAGCAGCTGTGGGCTTCCTACTTCTGTTCTGCCTCCTCCAGAGTGGGGCAGGCCTGAGCACAGGCCCGGTTCGGAGGTTCCAGAAAGGCCAAGGCAAGGAAATAATGCAGGTACAGCTATGAGCAACTGGTTCTCCCTGACTGAACATGGTAGCCCCTCCAGCCCCCGGCAGTGGCCCTCCCCACCACTGGCCCTCCCCGCCACACCCACACCCAGCTGGGCATTCACTATACTGGGCAAAGGAATTGCTAGTTCGACTAAAGCACTCATCACAGCCTCAGGAATGCAGTTAAAGCCCAGAATTCTAAATGAAGAAGTCCTAGACTTTCGGTTTCTCTAGTTATCGCTAAGAATATTGTAAATATCTTAAGTTGTTTTTATTTGAAAAATAAGCAAAAAAACAAGTTTGCTGGTGACAGAAAAGTCAAGAATCATCTCCCCAAATCTGTTCTCCTTGCCGTAGTCAGGCGGCGGCACAATGTATGCTTATGTCATTGTGACCTTTGTACAGATGGAAAGTTAGCATAGCTGGGTCTGAGTATGTCCATGTGCGCATTATGTACTTACGTTAGCATTCAGATCCCAGCAGAATGCTTTTGACTACGCCCAGGGTGCATCCACACACAGAGGCCCTCGGCTGAGCTAGGGCATATATCTGCTAACCCACTTTATTTAATTTCCACTCTTCTACAAGATTATAGTAGAAGTCTGTTTTCCTTAATAGGATTTTCCATAGAGGCATAGTCATTTTCTTCTTGTAATCACTGCTCTGTTTTTCATTCTTTCTTATTTTAGTTATTTACTTGACTTCACAATTACTCTGTAGAATTCAAGATTACAAAGAGAACTTTTGTAAAGACCACTTCTTAATGATTTCCCAAAGTTGGAAATCAGTAGATGAGTGGAAATGTTAAGGAAGCTCTCCCAGTGGGATTCACCCACCTCGGGTGACAGTTTGCTGCCACTCCTCACCCCTCCCCCAGTGATCAAGGTTTCTGGGACTTCCCCTCAGGCCCCTGGGGCTCTTCTCCCAGAGGGAGCTTCTGCCATCCAGCCTGGTCCCAGGCAGCTGGTCTTGGGCAGAAATGATTTTAGTGCTGCCTATAGAGATCCGTGTCTAACCTGTCCACAGGAAGCTTATGGGAATTCTTATCTTGCTTTTTACGAGGCACAGATTTCTGTGTTGATCAGCCAATTACATCATCCTCTAGTTTCATTTTCTGGTGCTCTCTGGTGCTGTCTGGCATCGGCTTGGTAAAACTTTCTCTTGGGTCTCCTGGATGATCATCAGAACTAAGAGCTTTCCCTCCCTGTCCCCACCCATACCACTCACTCCCTGCACAACACTGGAATTACAGTTCCATGCAAGCACAGTGGAACTGTAGCCGCAGAGTTTCTCCAGTTCTGACCTGCATTCTGGCCACCCCTAGGGTTCCCTGGATCCTTCCTCTCCTCCTGACCACGGCCATTGTGGGTGCCTGTTATGTTATGATGCATATAGGATGTGATCTTGTTTGTTCCTTCTCTGGTGCTCCTCTAAATGACACATCCTCACCTGACATACACCCCTGCAGGTACATGCCTACATCATCAGCCACCTGAAGAAGGAGATGCCAAGTGTCTTTGGAAAGGAGAACAAGAAGAGAGAGCTGATCAGCAGATTACCAGAAATCTACATTCAACTGCAGCGAGAATACCAGATTTCTGCAGGGGACTTCCCCGAGGTCAAGGCAATGCAGGTACTGGGAGCCCATTGCAATGTCAAGGGCAGAGGGTGGAGATGCTGTGCCGTGTTGTCTGGCAGGTTGCTGGGGATGCATGAGGGTCTCGTGGCGTAAGATCAAGGAGAATGCAATGAATTCATCTTCCTAATGGTGACCCATGATAATGGAGTATAAATAAAGCAGAAATTTATACCCTCCAAAATGTATAAATAAAAGAGGACACTTCACAAAAGATCAGTGAGACTCATATGAAAACATCAGATAAGCAACCCTTGTAGGACTGTGTTCAAGGAGGTTGGTTTGATGTTGAGGTTACACCTGATTTTCAGAATCCCAGAATCTCAAGGGAATCGGGTCTGAGAGTAGCCTTGAAGGTTACCTTGGGCAGCCTCCTCAAGCCCTGCCTGGCCCTGCCCTGCTCTGTGGGATTATGTGCTCAGGGAGCCTTGCTGCTGCAGGCTCAGGGGCTCTGTCAGAAGCCGTGGGGCTCTGTGGTCCACTCTGGACACGGCTGGACTGTACTGGACACAGTGAGGGTATGCTTAAAGGTTGGCTCTGGGAAGCCTGTGGTCTGGTTTCAGGGCCTCTTGAATTGTGCCTGGGCAGCCCCAGCCAGGCATGAACAGGCGCTGCATTCAGCTGCCCTGGCCTGGTCAGTATGTCCGCCACCCCTCACTGATGTTAGATGAACATGTTTTCCCAAGCAAGGCTACCCCGCTGGCTTCTGTATAGACGGTCCTCACAGAGCCAGGCTGACCATCTTCTTATGTGGGGGCCGGGACCCATCTACACTGGGGACCACAATCTTCTCCATTAAGCAGACAGCACAAACTCAGGTGCTTACAGCCACCAACTAATAACATGAACAAATGAAGCAGGTCAGGCAAAAGAGAAACTTTGTCACCTTCTCTGGCTACCTCTTGTTTCCCCACACTTGACAGAGTGGCGGATTCTGAGAAAGATGTATCTATACGGAGGAAAACACTTCTGTAGGGGTAGTGAGCATTTGTCAGGGGTCCCAGGGTAGGGCAGATTGGAGAGCGCAGAAACCCTGTCCAGCCTGGTGGCCACTATGCTGTGGGGAATACAGGCCTGGGTGGTTCAAGAGAGGCCGGGAATCTGGATGTGTGTGTAAAATCTCCAGGTTTTCCAATTTTGACTCAAACTTTCAAAAAAAAAAGCTACAAAGACCAAACAAAGCCCACCTGCATACTGGCTGCATGCTGGTTACCATCTCCTGTCCTGGCCCACACAGTGACAGCACTGAAGTCAGTGCAGTTTAAAAGCTGAGACAGGTGCCGCTGGAGGCAGGAGGGGAACGGTAAGAGAGGAGGAGGCTGCATGGAGCAGGGAGGTGAGCAGTGGAGGGTCAACAGGTGGTGGAGGGGAAGTTTTGGCCCAGAGGGGTATGTTTTTTAACAAAAGTTTTCTATAAAAGATACACTAACATGGGGGTGGGTTATCCTTACTGTTTCGAGGACAACTTTTCACGCCTGCATTTAGGGTGCGTGCTTCTGGTACATATGGTCTGGTGAAGTATGATTGAACTGTACTTATTTAGAAATACAGAAATGTCTTTTTCTCCCAGCAATGGAATAGGTCTTCCTGTGCTCAGAGGATGATCTGGGTGTTTTCTGGTCACTGGAGGGCTGCTGTAGTATTCCTGAGCGGGTTCCACAGTCACGCCCATGGTTATGACCCATACCCTGTGACCAAACTGCAGGGCAGCTGCTTCCTCATACCCTTCAGATATCTCAGAAGGGAACTTGGTTTCTTGACTTAATGAAAGTTATGCAGAAATCCACAGCCCATGCTCTGTATTTCGTGTGTCAGTTAGTGTCTCTCTCCCTCTGAAGGCTGTTACCCCATGGCCTAGTGGGGGCCTCTGCGCCTCATAGCCTCATGGAGTTGCCACAATGCCCCGCCCACAGGAGGATGCCGCTCCTGAGACCTGGGGCTCTAGTGAAACGTCCCTTATGGGACCTTTCCTGGTCCCCTATGAGCCCATTAACGTAGAAAGCAGACCCTGGGACCAGAGGGACTCCTGACAAAGCTAACCCGGGCTGGCCAGGTCAGAGGACACTCAGGCCCCTCAGAGCTGGGGCAAAGGGACAATCCTGGGGAAGGAAACAAGGAAAGCATGGTCTTAGGAGCTGTCACAGCCCATCCAGCTGGAGGATACAGGAAGGGCCCACGCCTTTGTTGAGAAATCCCTGTGTCAGGCTCTATACCAGATATCTTAGCACCTTCGGTGGACACCTGAGGGTTCTAGGACTGCAAGTGAAGGGTCCTGACAGGTGCCCTGTTTACTTGTGTATATTTATTATAAATATTATAAAGAAATATTAATTATGCCTACTATGGCCAGGCACTGTTCTAGGCCCCTGGAATACATCAATGAACAAAAATGAACAAACAGGAGTAAAAATAATTTCATCTTTGCCACTGTGACTAAGGTTGGCAGTGAAGCTTTGACAGCAACCCCTTTGTTGGGACGCATGCTCCTTGTTCCAATATGGGTGCTACTGTGCTTCCATGTCATTAATTAGATTATTCAATGTCTGATATTTAGTGCCTCTCTCCCTCATAAGACAGTAGCTCCATGAGGTCAATGGCCAACATCCTGTTCACTGCCCTATCCCCAGCACCTAGGATGTAGCGAGTGCTCAGTTAACACATACCGTGTGAATTAATAAGTGAGTATAAGTTCATATCATAGCAGGCTCTCAGACCCTGACCCAACCTGATTCTCACAGGGCTTACAGATCAGAGATTTCCAGAGCAAACCTCTGGAAGCTACAGGTAGAGTCTGACTCGGGAAGCCCTGGGGTTGCAATCACACCACTCCAGTCCCTTCAGGGAATCCCCAGGGAATGAGGCAACTGGAACCTGCTAGGAATGCTCACTGTCACCCAACACTTCAGGCTAGTTTGCTGTCGTCACCCAGGAAGCTTTGAGGGGCATGGGTATGGGTTAGGGCCTCTCCCATCCCTGAGTCTTTAGAAGTCTAACATCCTCTACAATTTAAGCAGTCGATCTCACATCCGCTGCGTCTGGGAAAGAGGCAGGGACATAAGCTTAGAGATGACCCATTATGAGATTTGCACACATTAAGGTCACACAGACAGCTTGCTGATGCCAGCTTTAGGTTTCTCCTCTCCCTGTTCTCTCATGGACCAAGTTGTCCAGGAGACTCTGAGCCATAGCTGTGAGACAAATGTATGTTTTGAAGACCTTTCCCTGGCGCTGGGACCGACCCTGCAACCTGCTCATGAGGCTGCCTGTGTCTGCCCTGCACCCTTTTGGGAGGAAAGCTGACTGATGGCACAGACATGTCAACACTGCAAGACGAGAAGCGAAGCGCACTAGGAATGCTGCCTTTGCTGCTGACTCAGTGGTCCTCCTACAGGAAGGAGAATTTGACCCCGCAGCTGATGAGTTGGCAGCATTTCAACAGCAGAGGGCAGCAGAGTCAGCCCCATCTGCTCAGACCCTCTCAGGGACTTGAAAACGCCTTCTGGTGAATGTTGGGAATGAGTGGGCCCCGCTGGGGACAGGGCTGGGACTGACCTTTGTCTCCTGAGAGGGAGCAGCTCCAGGATCCCGCCTTGGTGGGTACAGCTGTTGATGGGTAGACCTCTAATTCAGTGTGTATTCATCCCAGTCAAAGGAATTGTTTGGGCCCACCCTGAGGGAGGGCATGGATGATGATGGTTCACCCGGTGCCCCCACACTCCCTGGTCAGGCCTGGAGAGGGCCACAGGGACAAGAGTGGGGGGTTTCTTTCCTGTGTGCCCTCTGGGGCAGGAATAGTTGCTGCTTCCTGTCCACTCCTGCAAATCTGTGGCCATTCTCCACAGCTGGTTTGCAGTAGGAACCCACGACACCTGCAGGATGGTGGGAAGTTTGGATGGGCATCTCCCCCCTCCACTGCTTGACCAGACACAGGCATTTATGAGGAAACAGGATAGTGTTCATGCACCCAGGCATCCACACGTGTTGCCCCAGCAGCACCGGGATTTTTGTGTAGGATGCCTGCTCCTCCACCTGCCTGGTTTTCCCTTTTCTGTCCTCTTGGCTGACGGAGATGTTAGCAGCAGGAGCCCAGAGTGCCGGCCACACTGTTTGGTGCTGACGTTGGTGATGTGCCAGTGACTGATAGTGAGGGTGAAGGACATGGACACCAGAATTCGTTTTCGAGACCAGGCCTGCACCACCCATCGCTCTGAGCTGAGCACAGGCCGGAAGCTGAGTGTCAGCCCACACAGCGTGGTGTGATACCCACAGTTATTACCTGACAGAAGTGTGAGAGGCCTGACCTAGAGATGTGCCAGTCTATTTAGCTTCCAGCTTTCTGTCCCCACCACCATCTAAAGCTCAGAGGTCCACTTTCAAATATCAGCAAAGAACTCCAGTCCTGCCACACACCCTAGAGACCACGATTTTGGTTCTCCACTGGGAGCAATCTACATGTCCAACTACAAGGCACAGGGTAGATGAAGAATGGCCCAGCTATACAGTTCAGCAGTCTATAGCTATTAAGAAAGAGGTTAGCCGGGCACGGTGGCTCACACCTGTAATCCCAGCACTTTGAGAGGCAGAGGCGAGAGGATTGCCTGAGCCCACAGGTTTGAGACCAGCCTGGGCAACATGGTGAGGCCTCATCTCTTTAAAAAAATTTTTAAAAATAAGATTAGCCAGGTGTGGTTGTGCTCACTGGTCCCAGCTACTTAGGAGGCTGAAGCAGGAAGGTTATTTGAGCCCAGGAGTTTGAGGCTGCAGTGAGCATTGATCATGCCACTGCATTCTAGCCTGGATGACAGAACAAGATCTTGACTCAAAAAATTAACTACAACAATAGGGCAGGCACAGTGGCTCACACCTATAATCCCAGCAACTTTGAAGCAGGAAGATTGCTTGAGCCCAGGAGTTCAAGACCAGCCTGGGCAACATAGCAAGACTTTTTCTTGAAAAAAAAAATTAGCCAGGTATGGTGGTACTCACCTGTAGTCCCAGCTACTCAGGAGGCTAAGGCAGGAGAATTGCTCAAGCCCAGAAGTTTGAGGCTACAGTGAGCCATGATTGTGCCACTGCACTCTAACTGGAGTGACAGAATGAGACCTAACTCAAAAAATTAATTAAAACAATAGAGCAGGCATAGTGGCTCATGCCTATAATTCGAGACCAGCCTGGGCAACATAGCAAGACCTCATCTCTACAAAAAGAAAAGAAAAATTATCCAGGTGTGGTGGCACTCGCCTGTAGACCCAACTACTAGGGAGGCTGAGGTAGAAGGATCCCCTGAGCCTAGGAGGTCAAAGCTGTGGTGAGCCACGATCATGCCACCGTACTCCAACTTGGGCAACAGAGTAAGACTCTGACTCAAAAGATAAATAAATTAAAATTAAAATTAAATTGCGTTTTTAAAAATAAAATAAGGCTGGGCTCGGTGGCTCAGCCTGTAATCCCAGCACTTTGGGAGGCCGAGGTGAGTGGATTATCTGAGCCCGCGGGTTCGAGACCCGCCTGGGCAACTTGGTGAGACCTCATCTCTACAACAAATCAAAAACTAGCCAGGCGTGGTAGCGCGCGCCTGTAGTCCCAGCTGCTTGGAAGGCAGAGGCAGAAGGATCCCCGGAGCCCAGCAGGTCGAGGCTGCGGTGGCCGGGAGCAGCCACTGCATTCCAGTCTGGGTGACAGAGGGAGACTCCAACTCAAAAAATAAATAAATAAATAAAATTAAAATTAAATAAAAAGAATAAGTTTATGTAAAAATGCCATGGAAAAATTGACACATTATTTGCTTAAAATGCAAGTTTTAAGCAAATATTGTGGTTTTATTTCAGTGTGTACATGTGTGTGTGAAAATGATGAGAAATATATGCCCAAGTACGCAGCAGAGGTCATTGCCAGGTGATGGGATTATGAGCCGAGCCCTGCCCTGCCCTAGTGGTGATACTCTGGCCCTATTGGCTGGATTTATACACTCATCCTCCCCAGCCCTACTCCCTCTGGCCAGTTTTAACTTTTACTTACTTGTCCATATTTTTTAAGTGACAGCAGGTTAGTAGTGGTTACTCTGCATTTGCAAGACCTTCATGACCCTGCCTGAGTACTTTCTTAGGGTAGCTTCAAGTGCACCTGGTCAGGCTGTGCTTGATGGGGCTGTTCCTACAGGGTTCCTACTTGAGTAGCCTCCTGGGCTAAAAAAATTTTTGAAAATTAACTGTTTTACCTAAATAGAGTCCTTCGGTCACAGCTTCATGTTCCAGCACAGAGAGCATTATTCAGGAGTCAGGAGACGGAGCCTCTAGCCTTGATTCTGCTGGAACACCTCCTGCAGCGCTCTGTAAAACAGGGTTGTCAGTATCTGCCCTTCCTCACTCCTAGGATGCTTGTGAAGATCAGCTGAAGTGTGTAGTAAAATCTCTCTGGGCCAGGCGTGGTGGCTCATGCCTGTAATCCCTACACTTTGAGAGACCAAGTCAGGAGGACCACTTGAGCCTAGGAGTTTGAGGCCAGCCTGGACAACATAGTGAAACCTCGTCTCTGTTTTTTTTTAATTAAAATAAATTTTTAAAAATCACTTTGAGGAATAAAATACTGATTCTCTCGAGTATTAAACAAAGGCAGATGAAAGAAGTTTTCTCAGAGTCCTAGGGTGTCGCTGTCACTCATGTGGCCAGAGGTGGAAATTGGCTACTATAGAAGAAAGATTGGATCCCACACAAAGTGTTTCTTGTTTCAGAAAGCCACTCCTGTATCTGGAGAGTTTGGATGTGGGGACCCGCCCATAAGGGAGAGCTCAGGAGTAGCCGGTGGTGGGATGTCAGCTCTGAGGCAGATCGTCTCCCTCCAGCTGCGTCCCCCTGCCCACCTGTTTCCTTCTGAATCACATAACCAAGCCTGTGGTCTGTCCTCCTGCAGGAACAGCTCGAGAACTACGACTTCACCAAATTCCACTCACTGAAGCCCAAGCTGATTGAGGCCGTGGACAACATGCTGAGCAGCAAGATCTCGTCCCTGATGAACCTCATCAGTCAGGAAGAGATGAGCATGCCCACGCAGCTCGTGCAGGGTGGCGCCTTTGACGGCACCACTGAGGGCCCCTTCAACCAGGGCTACGGGGAGGGTGCCAAAGAGGGCGCCGACGAGGAAGAGTGGGTCGTGGCCAAAGACAAGCCCGTCTACGACGAGCTCTTCTACACTCTGTCACCCATCAATGGCAAGATATCGGGTGTCAATGCCAAGAAGGAGATGGTGACCTCCAAGCTGCCCAACAGTGTCCTGGGCAAGATCTGGAAGCTGGCCGACTGTGACTGCGACGGCATGCTGGACGAGGAGGAGTTCGCACTGGCCAAGCACCTCATCAAGATCAAGCTGGATGGCTATGAACTGCCCACCAGCCTGCCCCCCCACCTCGTGCCCCCCTCTCACAGGAAGTCCCTGCAGAAAGCTGACTGAGGGGCCGGCCAAGAACAGGGTGGGCCATGGGGGGCGGGAACCGAGGGTCCTGGGCCCAAGACCAGCTCTGCCACTGACTCACCAAATTACCTTGGACAAGGCACTGCCCTCTCCGTGCCTTGGTTTCCCCATCTTTAGAATGCAAAGAGCAGACACTGGACACTGGATGAGGTCCTTTCCACTCTAAAATTCCCTGAGTTTCTGTTAAAATACTGAGAGACCTGGGGGGATGAATAAGGAGATTAAAGGGTTGAGAAGGAAGGGAATTGGCCTAAGAATACCCAGAAGCCTGGTGAAACACATATGGAGAGGGGTTTGGTGGAATCCCAGGAACCGCGAGAACTGAGCTGGGCCTCTGCCTGGGCTGTTTGTCCTCATGAACGACCTCTGGAGCACCTGTCTGTCCCTCTGTGGGCACCAGAATGCAGCACAGATGATCTTATTTATTGTTTATTTTGTGTTCTGCTATATTTAGAGTGGGAAAAATTAGAGTAGAGGATTTCTTCTCTCTCCAGACTATCTACCAAAGAGAAGACAACAGACAGCCCAGGTTTGGAAGGAGGATGCACCTCTGTGCACCCGCATCTCTCCTGCAGGCTCCAGCAGAGCAGGCAACCAGGCCCCAGCAAGAATCCGCCACCACCCTGCTGACTAGATGGCCAACTCCCCTCCCCCCCACAACCCCCTAGGCCTTCCCCAGGGGCCTTCCTAGCAAAGCTGTATTGAGTCAGGGATTTGCAACTCACAACCTTTATTAACCCCTGGAAAGACTTCTGATTTGCATTTCAAGCCATATTGAAGTCTAAAGATGAGCTTTTCTTACTGGTTTGGCCACTAAGTTATAGCAAAGCCTATTTATCATACTTAAACTACAGTAAGGAAAAGAGGTGGTTCTCCTCACACATCGCTTAGTGTGACCCTCAACCATTACGCCTCCCAAGGCTCCTCGGTGGAGGGCAGAATTGAAATACTGCAGAAACCTGTCTTGGCATGTGCAGTGTCCTAGGCCCTGTGGGCCGGAGTTGACTGAGAGACCAGCCTTGCCCGGGACTGTTGTGTATGAGAGATCAGCTTGCCAGAATTAGACAGTAGCTTTGTAGAAAACAGGCATTTCTTATATCCAGGTTTTTTTCTTACAGGATGAAAGCCTTTATACAGAAACAAAATGAACTCTTTCATATAAAACCTTTTTTCCAAAGGCTGTGTGGTTTGTATCATGACTGCCCATCACGAGGCACGGTTGAGGCTTGCCTAACATCAACTCCTGAGTGCTCTTCCCCAACTCCCTGAGGAAGCCTCTCTGGACTGCTTGCTCAGATGCGTGGGGCAGACACAAGTGGTAATTCTCGCCGCCATCCTCTCTCCTCTGTGGGCATCAGCATGGGGAGGCAGGTTCCTGTCACCATTATTTATGCAATAAGAGGTGCAAAACAGCAATGGCCACATGGTATAGGGCACAGCTGGTACCAGAAATGAATGAAATCAGAACAGTTCCACTGAACCTTCCCAAAACCATGTCAATTTTTTTTTTTTTCTGTCACATGCCTCTAGTGACATCAGGGTCAGAGCTGCAGATTTAAAATACTGACTTTGGGAAATAGTTCTATCCAGGTGCCAACCCTCACACTCCCTGGCTTACTTTCCAAGTAATTTGGTTTTGAGAGAAGTAAATACATAATGTGGTTTTTTAGTCTTAATGAGCACTTTTAACTCAATTAGACACATAGAAAAGAAACATAGTTCCAGTACTATGAGCAGTACTATGAGCAGATAGTTGTGTGAAAGTAAGAGGACTACCCCAAGTATATAATAAGCATAGTAGTGGCCACCAAAGGGTAAATTGAGGAAGAGGAGAGAAAGTTCATCCCAAGGCTTGGAGATGCCCAGGAGAGCTGGAATTTCATTCAGAATTATCTTGCTTCTTTAACTCTGCTCAATCGTCATATATAAAGATAAATTTATATATATATATGTCACATGAGTATGTATTTTTAAAACAATGTGTACATATGTAAGTTCTGTCTATATAGATTCGTATAGGAAAACTGTTCTTTAGAGGGCAACAGGCTGAGGTTTGTGCTTTCTCCTGGAAGGAAACTTCTCTGGGTGTTGTGATCTCCATACCCCCACCACTCCCTCAGGTGAGAGGGACATCTGACAGCTGAATCCTTTCCCTGCTGGGACCTGGTGGTGTTCGTGGGGTGGAAGGGTGGGGGGAAGCATGTGTTCACTGTTCTTACAGCATGAAGTCATTCACCATGAAAAGTTCACTGGAGGCCTGGCACCGTGACTCATGCCTGTAATCCCAGAACATTGGGATTACACATTGAGCCCAGGAGTTTGAGACCAGCTGGGCAACATAGCGAGACCTTGTCTAGATAGATAGATAGATAGATAGATAGATAGATAGATAGATAGATAGATAGATAGATAGGGGTTTTTTTGTTTTGTTTTGTTTGAGTCGGAGTCTCACTCTGTCGCCCAGACTGGAGTGCAATGGCCGCTCCCGGCCACCGCAGCCTCGACCTGCTGGGATCCAGTGATCCTTCCGCCTCAGCCTTCCAAGTAGCTGGAACTGCAACCACGCCCGGCTGATTTTTTGATTTATTGTAGAGATGAGATCTTGCCAAATTGCCCAGGCGGGTCTCGAACCCGCGGGCTCAGGCAATCCACTCACCTCAGCCTCCCAAGGCGTGAGATTACAGGCTGAGCCACCAAGCCTGGCTGATAGATAGGTATTTAAGAGTTCACTGGAAAGAAAAACACTAGAAGACATTAGGTATGGTGACCAGATGAGGGCTTGTATCTTCCTTGAAGCAGCACAACGTTCCTTGAGTCTATGACCAAACTGCCAGCTGTCCCCTCATCTCTCTCCCCACAGCAGGACAGTGGGTCTGTACCTAGGGCCTGCCCATCTTGACTGTGCTGCCCTTCCCACGCCCCTCCCAGTTTTCAAAGAACCCCCTCCCCAGGGTGCTAGTGTATGGGAGGGGCAGTGGAAGTCCCTCAACTCTGGAATTATGCTACTGGCTCAGTGCTCTTCAGGACTCCACAGAGGAGAGTCTGAGAACCTTGAGGCCCTACTTTTTACACAGCATATGGTGTCGCGTAACACAACCCTTGCAGTCTGGAGTTTGGGACAGAAGCTCCAGCTGAGTCCTTCCATATCATCGGCCTGCCCACGAGGCCCTCCTGACCCTATCTGCAAAGAAACGTTGCACTGAGACTTGCCAAACTCCCCACTGCATGGGGACATGCAGACGTCCAACTTTCTTCCACTTCAGGCCCCAGTCTGGCAGCATCCGTCAGTTCCTTCGTCTCAAGACCCAAACTTACACACAGTCGGACGGCCTGGGCCAGGGCCTCTTCATGGGAGAGGGTCATTCATGTAATTACTTGGCTTCCATTTCTCTAAGGCTGAATGTGGTTCTCTTTTGCACATTTGTCACTATGCAGCAATAACATCTGATTTGGGCTGTGGTTACATTCCCAGGATTGTAGGCCTGGAAGAGTCTAATTCTTATCATGGGGCTGGGTGTCCAGGGGGGTTACAGGGTGTGGGGAGAAGCAAAATGCTTTCTCCTGCTCTGCCCCAATCCCCGCCTTCATCACCAGCCCCCAGAAGAGGCCCAGCAGAACCCTGGGCCCATGGCCCCAACTCCATCCTCTCCCCTGGTTCTGCTGGACCTCCTAAGGACACCACCTCTCTGCTCCACCCAGAACATCGTGTCCTGAGGTCCATCACCCAGGGCGGACCATTCCGCCTTGCATCCTTACGCTCCTTCATTATGCCCAGAGAATACCCTGGATGAACTGCCTTGAAGACAAGGGTAGCAGCCAGGTGCTGTGGCTCACACCTGTCTGTAATCCCAGCACTCTGGGAAGCCAAGGTGGGAGGATTGCTTGAGCCCAGGAGTTCGAGACCAGCCTGGGCAACATAGCAAGACTCCATTTCTATAAAAAGAAGAAAAAATTGGAAAGCATTTTGCTGTGTAGTTCCTCCATGGAATAAACTGGAGACTCTTAGGACAGATAAGCACTGAGTTTATTTGGGAAAACAGGCCTAACTTAGGCACGTATAAGGTTACATGTCAATTAACCAATGTAGTTAATACACAATGCTATTCTTTTTTTTTGTATTCAAACGAAAAGATGCAATCTACTGATCAATAAACTTGTGGGAAAAGCACGACCTTTCCCCACTGGCTCTGGTTTTCCAGTGGCTGTGTGCCGGCCACCTCAGAGCAGTGTGGATCCCTGAGTCAGTTCTGAAATGAGGTAGAAGAGTTGGATAAAGGGTGTACCTATGACCCCCAACCCTTCCTGTGCCCTTTTGCAGGGGGGAGAATCCCAAAATAGGGCTGTTTCAGAAGGAAAGCAGCCCCATTTGGCAGGAGGTAGGGGATGATGGACAGCACAGGCCAGGTCTGTAAGTAGCCCCAAGGGAGGCTCAAGCCCATCTCAGATTGGCTGGAAGCCAAGGTGGGAGAGAATCATGGAG
Source organism: Carlito syrichta (assembly GCF_000164805.1). Lineage (NCBI taxonomy): Eukaryota > Metazoa > Chordata > Mammalia > Primates > Tarsiidae > Carlito > Carlito syrichta. Next base: position 314,180 of record NW_006991182.1, on the reverse strand, counting down.
GTGGGAGCTTCAGAGGCTGAGGAGAAGGCACTGCTGAGCGCTCTCACAAGAGACACAGGCCTACCTTGACATCCTTTCTCCAGTGAGGATACAGGACTTGAAGGAGCCCCAGGTGGGCTGTTCCTGCTCTGGCCCCCTGCCCCTCTCACAGGTACACCCCACCCGCAGCAGACATCTGGGTTTTTCCACTGGCTGGTGACCTAGACCCAGAATTCCCTCTGCAGAGCACTCCCCTTCTCCCACCTTCACTTTGAGCTGTGAGGTTTGGGTGAAATATACCCCATAATCCTGGTCATAGATAATTGGTTCGGGAATGGGCATGTGGCCCAATTCAAGCCTATGAGAGCCAGGCCCCCAGACTTCTGTTCCAACTCTTGGGAGAGATGACCTCTTTTCTCTGAACCATGCAGTATAAAGAAGTGAATCTACTGACGCAACAGTATAAATGGCATAGAGAGAGAAGTGTCCAGAGGTGCTGGGGGCAGGGGAGAGAGGTTAGCATGGTAGGAGCCACTCTGTAGCATGAAAATGAAGGAGGCATTCAGACAGGCAGAAGAAATCCAGGCCTGTGGTGATATCATTTGAACTACTGGATCAAACCTCACCTGAAGTTCTCTTCCTGCTAGATTTTTCAATTATGTGGGCCAATACATTCTCATTATATTTAAACCAGGTGTGGAGGCTCACACCTAAAATTCTAGTGACTTGGGAGGCTGAGGTGAGGCAATCGCTTGAGGCCAAGAGTTTAAGACCAGCCTGGGCAACACAGTCAGGCCTTGACTCTGAAACAAATAAAATGTAAATAGAAAATTAAAAGTGAAAGTGTATTGTTTAACCCAGATCATCTTGAGATTTCAGTTACTTCCAACATAAATAATCCAAACTTTGTATTGACCAACAGGGTTCTCATTTCACCAGAAACCATAATCAGTTATGGCCAAAGCAGAGCCGGTCCTTGCCGTGTGTGCAGTGGCTTTAGTTGCAGTTAAGCTAGGCAGGAAGAAAAGCAGGGCAGGTCCCTAGCCACATCCAGCAACTTCGGAAATAACCAGCTCTGTTGAGATAGTTCTCTGTGCAAAGCATCGTGCAGTTCAGTCTGCCCTCCCTTCTGTGCTCCCATCACCCAAGATACCATGAACCAAGGGTAGAGGACTTCCCAGAAGAAGCAGGATTTTCACTGGAACTGATGGGATAGTGACAGTGGGCAGTGGGAAATAGAAGGGGCCATTCGAAGCTGAGAGAACAGCTGCAGCCCAGCCCTGAGGCCGGAGAGCCTCAGTCCTATCCTGGAGGTGGAGAGTAGAGCCCAGGAGTACCCTAGGGTGAGCCGGGGAGACGGGCCTGCTGAGGTAGCTAGAGGCAAGCCTGGGTTTTCCTGAGCAGGCAAAGGTGTCCTTGTAGATGTGAGCAGAGCTGTGCTTTGGAAGGGTGGTGGTGTGTAGGCTGACGAGCTAGGGGGACGGTGATGAGGACCTGCAGGGGGAGTGACAGCAGAAGGGGCGGAGCCCAGGAGACAGCCGTTAGGAACTGACTTTTTCTGAGTCTGCAAGCGAAGAAGGAGCTCAGGCTCAGCTCAAACATCCGGAAGCCAGCAGGTGGCAGGAGGGACAGGAGAAGAGGCATCTCTCAGGCATAGGGGAGCTGCTCCCCAACCCAAGGTTACAGCACTCTCATCATGGCCCCTCGCTCCCTGCCCAGGGCCCTCAGGGTGGTGCGCCTCAGCCCAGCCCTCAAGGGCAGGCTGTAGCTGCTGCTCCTGCGCTGGGCCCTGGCTGCCAGGACACCTCCCTGAGGAGCAGTGCCTTCTCCTCAGGGTCTCTGGGGCTGCTGATGTGGCCGCACCCACAGACACAACCCCAGCCCAGTGACTGCTACTCTGAGGTCAGCCTCACAGTCGTGTGAAACCGCCAGAATTAGAACTTGCTTTTCCTCTGGCATGCAGTTCAAGATTGGTCAAGGAGAGAGAGAAAGAAGCCCCAAAGGCTCCTCCTGCACCCCCAGCCTCCGTGCCCCAGGCCACAGCTAGCTCTGTGGACCCCCAGAGTTAAGAGTATGTCTCTGATTTTGGAGGAGACTTCACAGCTTTTGCAGTTCTGGGTCACCCCCTTCCTAGGGAGAACACCCAGAGCTTGAGGGAACACCCATTCTTTAGTCCTGGATTAGGTTGGATGCATCTCTGTCAGAGCCTGGAAGGCCAAGCCCAGGGTCTCTGATGTCGTCTGTCCACAGGCTGTTCCCTGGGGGCAGATGAGACACCTATGGCCCAGCATGCTTCCTCCCATCCCCTGCCGTGGGCTCACAAAGAGGCCCCTGGGGTGCAGAAGGACAGTCCCAGATTGGGAAGTGGGTCCATGGGCTTCCAGCAGAGTCTCTGCCCTTTGGCACCTCTTACCCAGCTGGGGCCCCCTCAATGCTCTCACCCTGAGCCTACAAGCCTGTTCCTGGGCCTCTTCATCCTGGGATCCTAGACCCCCACCTGGAGCTGAGGAAATTTGCCAAGGGCTGAGGGTGGCTGATGAAGAGGAGATCCTCATGCCATGGGCCTGGAGCATTCTTGAGCCACCCCCTTCCAGTCTGGGCCATGCCCAGCGGCAGGTGGGAGGACAATGCCGCCTGTGTGCCATCGCCCCGACACTCTGGCTCAAGGGGAGGGCTGTGGCGTGGCCCCAGCTCCAGTCTCAGCCACTTCCTCTGTCTCCCTCCCTCCCTGCACAGCCCTTGTTATCTGCCATCTCCATCAGTCCAGCAGGATCTCCTCTCCAGGACCCCCTACGTTGCCAAGGTAAGCAGTTTCCTGTTTTTCTTCCACCTGCCCTAGTTAACCCAAGGAACAGCGGCCAATCACTGTGGTCAAGGGACCTGGCAGCAGGGGTTCAAAGAAGAATCTGGGTGGGGTGGGGCAAAAGGGGCCCTGAGCCATTCGAGCATAGGGTATCAGCCAAGAGTAGCAGGCCTCAGCTGTCTAGTCTCTAAGCTGCACCCCTGGCAGGGGGTCATCACTATCCACAATCCTCCCCTAGCCTTCATGTTTCCGACATGTCCAGGCTTAGGGAAATCTCCAGTGGCCCCTTGACCTCAAAGAGTTGCAGGCCTGATGGCTGTTCAGCGCCACAATCCCCAACGTTCCCTGGGGCTACTGGATACCTGTAGCGAGAGGCTCAGCCACAGATCTCTGCATCCTGCCCAGTCCAGGTCCCACCATGGACTCTGAGTACGAGATGGGCCACATTCGCAGGCTGCAGGCCCGGCACATGCAGATGCAGGAGAAGACTTTCACCAACTGGATCAACAACGTCTTCCAGCATGGCCAAGTGAGTGTAGCCAGGGACACCCTACAGCTCACCCCAACTGCCCCCCCAGTTCTGGCGAGCAGACCTGGAGAACAGGTTGGGGGTCATCTACCTTCTCTTAACCTCACAGCACAGCAAGAGCGCCTTCCTCCAGGGCAGCTGCTCTGGGCTGTACCTCCCACGCCCCAGGATGAGAAGACAGGTGAGGCTGGGCTGAACTGTACCTTCCCGTCCCCTCCCCAGGTGAACATCAAGATCCGGAACCTGTACACAGAGCTGGCCGACGGCACCCACCTCCTGCGGCTGCTGGAGCTCATCTCGGGCGAGGCCCTGCCACCCCCAAGCCGGGGCCGCATGCGTGTGCACTTTCTAGAGAATAGCAGCCGGGCTCTGGCATTCCTCAGGGCCAAGGTGAGCTCCAGGGAAAGGGCTTCTGGGCGTGGTGCTGGGGTGGGCAGCTGGGACAGGCTGGGCTAGTGGGTCATCTTTCCTGGGCTGGGCCGCAGGCAGGCGGAGGGTCTGGTGCCTGAATAAAGGAGGGGCAGCCGGGACCCAGAGACAAGCAGTAAGCAAAATCCTCCTTGTACAGTGCTCTGACCTGCAGTGTACCCAGCTGGCTGAGGCAGGGACAGACAGTACCCAATTGGGACTGAAAATGTAATTGTCTGCAGTGAGACAGAATGCAGGATTCTAAGCCAAAAGTGATAGAATGTGGCAGCATTCATTGACCTTACCATGCGCTGGGCATTCAGAGCAAAGCCCAGACCCTGACCTATAAGGTATCTATAGTTTCACAGATAAACTTAACCCAGATCAGTGGTGTGCTGGTAAATGTTTAACAACTGACTCTCTGGGGGAAATAAAAGCGTATATATTTGCTGACTTCTACAGCATTAGTACTCCCATAATGGATGGACACAGTGGTTCACGCCTGTAATCCCATCACTTTGTGGGGCTGGCATAGGAGGATTTCTTAAGCCCAGGAATTCAAGATCAGCCTAGGCAACATAGTGAGACCTTGTCTCTACAAAAAAATTAGCCAGGCATGGTGGCGTGCGCTGGTAGTCCTAGCTACTGGGGGGAGGCTGAGGCAGAAGGAATGCCTGAGTCCAGGAGTTCAAAACTGCAGTGAGCCATGATCTCTGCACTCCAGCCTGGGTGACAGGGTGAGACTCTGACTCAAAAAAACAATAAATAAATAAAATAAAATAAAATAAAAACCCAAGGACTATTCCTCCCATCCACAGCCACATGCTTAATTCCCTTTCCCTGCTTGGGTGGGAATCTTGGTTTTGTTCCCTGACGTATTCCAAGCACCTAGCAGAGTGTCAGGGGCATAGTAGGGGATCAGTAAATAAGCACTGGATGAAGAAAAAGAGGGAGTGAGACTCTTCATAAGACCCGAGGGGCCACTGGCTTCAGCTGACCACGAGCCTATGGGAAGAGCTGCATCCCCCATGTGCCCCTTGCGTACACTTGGTTGTACCAAGCTGGCCTCTAGAGGATTCCACCCCATGCTCCTCCCTCCAATTCCTGGCATGTTAATCACATCTGTATTACCATCAGTTTGGGGCTGGAGCATCTGGTCAGTGGGGTGTTCTGCTCCTACCAGCTTGTGAGAGCTGATCCTCCAAACTTCCTGCTTGGTGATGTGCTTGTAGCTTGAACTTGCTATGATGGGAGGATTTTTTTGTTTTTGTTTTTTTGTTTTTTGGAGTATAGATCTCACTCTGTTGCCCAGGCTAGAGTGCAGTAGCACAATCACAGCTCACCGCAGCCTCAAATTCCTGGGCTCAGGCGATCCTTCTGCCTCAGCTTCCTGAGTAGCTGGGACGACAGGGGAGGAATGACATTATCAGACAGCAGGGACACAGTGCAAAGGCCTGACGGTCTATACTTAGGATCTCATGGAACTATAAGGCTCCCATGGGCCTTGGAGCTGCATGATGATTCAGGAGGGTGGAAGATGGAGCCAGAGGGGACTGGGGACAAACCCTTTGGGCCTTTCTCTCCTTGACTCACCCATCCTCCCTGTCCAAGTGGCAAGATATAGAGGAGAGGGATTTCCTGCACTTAAGAACCACCCCAGGAGTTGTTCAAATGCTAATTCTTGGGCCCTCATCCAAGAGAGTCTGTTGGGAATCTAAATTTTCAGCCAGCTCTGCTGGAGCTAGAACACTGATGAAGAGGACTGAGATTCAGTATGAGCCCAGGGACCCTGCCAACCCTTGGAGATTCCAAGACATCCTGGAAGGTGGAGGCAGACAGTTGCTGGTGTATGTTGGGCTCATGTATTGACTGTTACGACCCCTCGTTTCCAACCCCTCTAACTGACCCGCTGATCTTGGCCTGGGTCTACCTGTACCGCACACCCAGGGAGTCCACCCACTCCAGCTCACACTCAGGGAGTCCTCCTGCTCCAGTGACCCAGCCCAGTTCCCCAGGTCAGGGCTTCACCCAGGTGGTCTTGGGGCCAAGGCTCCAATCAGGCAAGAAGTCTCTGCTTTCCTGGCCTTGTCCCCTGCCTGCTTCTCCCAGCTGGGACAGGGTGGATTCCAGAAGCCTCCCATCTGGCACCCAGCCCCCTGGACTATTAGAGACACAGCTTAGCTCAGCCAACTATGCTCACAGGTGCCAATACCTTTCATCGGGCCAGAGAACATTGTGGACGGAGACCAGACGCTCATTCTGGGCCTCATCTGGGTCATCATTCTGCGTTTCCAGATTTCCCACATCTCCTTGGACAGGGTATGTCTCAGCCCCCAGCCCAATGACCCAGCCCAGCCCTGGCCTCACCTGTGGCCAATGGGGACAGTTCCATCCAACTTTTAAGATCCCACAGCAGACCCTTGGAAACTACAAAATCAGCATGTCCTCTTCAATCACAGATGAAGAACCCAGAATGCTGGCAATATTGAAGTGCTGATGTGAGAACTAGAACCATGGGCTTTAACCCCAGTCTGGGCAAGTCACTTACAAGGGAACAGGCAGGGTGACGGCCCTGCCACCTCTTTCACCTGGTGTGTTCCTCCCCACGTGGCGCTGAGACTTTGTAACTTCTGTTAGGCCACAATGTGTTGCCTGGGGAAATGAAATGTAGGGAGAGGGTCCCAGTTCTGGAGGTTGACAACGTCCCCAGCGTCCTAAAGACCAAAGACAGCACTTCCTTCATGGTCCTCCACCTTCCTCTATTCCACTTCTTTTTCCCACAGCTGGATTAGAAAGAGCATAAACACAAAGTCCTTATATTTGTTAGTTTTCATAGTTTCGTGGATTCCAAAATACCACCTAAAACTCAATTCCAGTAGGTAAGGAAAGTCAACCTGGAAAGTGAAACCCTGATGAAAAGAAGTCATGAACTTGACACAAACCAGGAGGACCCTCAACACCTATGATGTGACTGTAAGCCCCAGGAGAGCAGGAGCCCTGTCTATCTGCCCCCCAGGGCTGAGCATCTATTTCAGGACTAACAGGATGGATGAGTTTCTAACTGTCCTCAAGCCCTTTCAGGAGGCTGCACTCACCTTCCCAGCCCCTAAGCCAGTTTCAGGTACCCTCTGGTGGGCCCAGCCCCTTGGAGCAGCAGGTACCCATCATCCTCTGAGCAGCCACCATTTCCCCTGCAGCTGCTTGTCTGTCTGCAGTCACCTTGGGCCTTGCTCCTGTGACTCCTACGTGTTTGGACTCAGGCTTGCCCTGCTCCCTCACATGCCACCCCAGCATTTGTCCTAATTCCCATCTGCCAGCCTGGTCCAGCGCGCAGGACAGTGGGGCCCAGCCTCGCCAAGGCAGAGTCTGGCTCCACTGCCCTGAGGCTCCTCTCCCGCTCCCTGCGCTGGTGCCAGCACGTCCTTCCTACCCAAGCTCCAGTGCCCAGAGGGCAGAGGAAGACGTGCAGCCTGTTCTGCCTGGATATTTTGAGTTTATAAACAGGAACTGGTGGGAGAGAATCGGGGAGGAGAAAATAAAAAGGAGAAGGGAGAGGTGGGGGCTTTGGGTGTGAGGGGATGTAGAAGAGAACAGATGGAGGAACGATGTCACCCAGGGAAGGACAGGGAATGGGATTGGAAAAGGGGGGAGAGGAGTCTGAGAAGGAAGGAAGGGAGGGAAAGAAGCCTTGAGGACAAGAGAGATAGGGTGGGATGGGAGATAGAATTCAAATGTGGCAGAATAAGGGAGATTATCAACACAGCAAACTTTCAGGGGTGGGAGGGGCTTGAGACCAGCCATAGTTGAGTCATTCCTCAGCCTGAGGCACCCTGTGAGGCACTGAGGCAGGTGGACCCTCTGGCAGACAGATGTTCATGGGTCCAAGTCAGCTCCTCCCCTTATTGGCTGGGGACCCTGGCAGCTTGCTAATCTCTCTTACTGTACCTCATTTGCCATTCGTGGAGGGTAAATACTAACAGTGCCTACTTCTTAGGGCTGTGAGGGACCGAGAGTCATAGCGTATGCGCCTAGGGCCCGGCTCGTAGAAGGCCCGTGGTGACAGAGAACTGGTCTAATGAAGCCCAACCTTAATTCTGTGAGCCCAAGATTGGTTAGTACAATGCCTGGCCCCTCAGAAGGGCTGAAAAATAGAGCCAGGTGTAGTGGTTCACACCTGTAACCCCAACACTTTGGGAGGCTGAAGTGACAGGATCACTTGAGGCCAAGAGTTCAAGACTAGCCTGGGTAACCTCCACCCACTGAGCCAAGGGCTACAGGACTTGGGTCCTCAACCTGCCCACTTTTTCCATGTCCTCTCTGGCCCCTGGGCCCTCTCAGAGGAGGGAGAGTAGGGACAGAAGTAGAGAGGGCTGATGTCTGAGCCCCTGCTCTAGGCTAGCCCCGTTCCCTTCCCATCTCTTAAAAAAAAAAAAAAAACCTGC
>NW_006991182.1:300377-305651 GCF_000164805.1 Carlito syrichta | reverse complement strand
ACTGCACTCCAGTCTGAGCGATAGAGTGAGACTCCGACTCAAAAAAAAAAAAAAACACCTAAAGAAATGTTTTTTAAAAGGGAGTTGTGGCTATGTAATGACCAGTTGCAAAGTAAAGCCAGCTGCTCTGTGGTGACGGTTTTCAGTTGCCCCCCTTCTTCTCACTTCCAATCCCTGCCCACCATGGATGAAATCGTATAAACTCAGATTCTCTAAAGAGAGGGGAGTCCACACCTGCCTCCAGGAGGGGGAGAAGCAGGATCCCGGCCTTGCCCCGGCCTGCCTCTCTACAGCTTGCAGGCTCTGCTGCCTCCTCACTCTGTACCCCTATGGTGACCCGGTGCCCTGTCCCACAGGAGGAGTTTGGGGTCAGTGCCGCTCTGCTGTCTGCCAAGGAAGCCCTGCTGGTCTGGTGCCAGCGGAAGACAGCCAGTTACACCAACGTGAACATCACCGATTTCTCCCGCAGCTGGAGTGACGGGCTAGGCTTTAATGCCCTCATCCATGCCCACAGGTGTGACCCGGCCTGAGGCAGGGCTCAGCCCCCTTCAGGAGGCCTCTACCCACTGAGCCAAGGGCTGCAGGACTTGGGTCCTCAACCTGCCCACTCTCACGTCCTCGGGGCCCTCTCAGAGGAGGGAGAGTGGGGACAGAAGTCGAGAGGGCTGGTGTCTGAGCCCCTGCTCTAGGCTAGCCCTCCTCTCTTCCCTAGGAAGTGCCATGGGATTGGCCAGGTTTGCCACTGACCCTGGCTTCTCCACTTTCCGTGCCCCTCAATTCTATTCAGTCTCCACCCTGGCGAGTACTTGCCCTTTGGAGCTTCTCCTCCTGCCCACTGGCCTGGCCCCTGTGCCAAATTAACCCTCCACTTTCTCTGTGGGAGTCCTCATCCTTCAGCCAGGGTCTCAGATAACTGTGAGGGGGAAACAAATTCACAGTAAGTTGTGAGTGACTAATGGGGCACACATGTATTTATAAAGTCTACTAAAAGCAAAAAAGTACAGAGCCCTCCCTGCTCTGTGTCCAGGCCAGACCTGTTGGACTACAACTCCCTGCGTCCTGACCGCCCGCTGCACAATCTCGCCTTTGCTTTCCTGTTGGCCGAACAGGAGCTGAGCATTGCTCAGCTGCTGGACCCTGAGGACGTGGCAGCCCCACAGCCCGATGAGCGCTCCATCATGACCTACATCTCCCTCTACTACCACTTCTTCTCCCGCCTGCACCGGGGCCAGACTGTCCAAAGGAGACTCACTAAGGTTGGTGAGAAAGGAGAGGTGGGGTAAGGAGTCAGACAGGCCTAGGTGAGAAGCCTGCCCCTGCCACTGGCTAGCTGTGTGGCCTTGGTCAACTCACCCAACTTTGCCGGGCTCCTTTTGTACCATGGAGATGATAACGCCCAGATAATAGAAGGCTGTTGTGAGTTTTCAAGGGAGCACAGGTAAGATGCCCAGCACAGTGTCTGGCATACAAGAGAAGCCAGGGAAGGAATGTTCCCTGCTGTCCCTTCCCTTGCCCCTCCCCTCTCAGGCTGTTAAGCTCCTAATGGGATTAAAAAGCTTAGAGAACCAGGAATCTGCAAGGACAGGCATAGAAGAGGCTCTGCTTGGCAGGGACTACTCAGAGTCCATGCTTCGGGGGGGCTTTCTTACTCTCTGGACACGATGGCAGAAGCTGAGGCCTGGGAGTGTTCTTCTCAGGGTTGGTGTCTCAGTTGGGGGTGGGGGACCGAAACAGGCCTAGGGCTCTGAGCTGCTTTAGGAGAGCGGGAGGTTCAGGGAAGGGAAGAAGGCCCAGAAAAAGAATAGCAGCCTGAAGAGCCTCAACCCTCAGAGGTGTGGTCAACTGAGGTAAAACATGAGGAGGAAGGCAGGACAGTCGCACCCCCAGTCATGGAGAGGGAGCCTCACAGTCCTGCATCCGAGTATGAGATGTAGGCAAATCCACTTCTCTGGGACTGGTGGGGGAGCACCACTTCAGAACCTCTTCAGCTGAAGGAGGGCGCTACTGCCCACCTGGGCAACTCAGCATCCATTCCGGGGCCAATAGGACCTGCCCTGAGAAGCTGCTCTGACCCCCTTCCCACACCCTCCACCAGATCCTGCTCCAGCTCCAGGAGACAGAAGCGCTGCAGACCCAGTATGAGCAGCTGGCAGCTGACCTGCTATGCTGGATTGCAGACAAGCAAGAGCAACTGGAGGCGCGGGATTTCCCAGACTCGCTGCCTGCCATGCGCCAGCTACTGTCAGCCTTTGCCTCCTTCCGCACCCAGGAGAAGCCGCCTCGGCTGCAGCAGCGAGGGGCCACAGAGGCCCTGCTCTTCCGGCTGCAGACAGTGCTCCAAGCCCAGAACCGCAGGCCCTTCCTGCCTCATGAGGACCTGGGCCCAGCGCAGCTGTCCCAGCGCTGGGCAGAGCTGGAGCGGGCAGAGGCCACACGGAGCCAGGCCCTGCAGCAGAGGCTACTGCAGCTGGAGCGGCTGGAAACCCTGGCCCGGCGCTTCCAGCACAAGGCAGCCCTCCGGGACAGCTTCCTAAAAGACACAGAGCGGGTGCTGGACCAGGGCAGAGCCCCACCAGCCAGCATGGCCACAGTGGAGGCGGCCATCCAGAGACTGGGCATGCTGGAGGCTGCCATCCTGCCCCAGGAAGGGCGCTTCCAGGCCCTGGCTGAGATCACGGACATCCTCCGGCAAGAGCAGTACCACAGCTGGGCAGATGTGGCCCACAGGTGAGCCTCGAGTGCCTGAACCATCCTCACAACAGGCTTAGGTTCTCTTACCACACCTCCATCCTTATATGTGCCCATTCCTGGCCACAGAGGAGAGAGCTGATTTATGGGCTCAGGGCCCCCTCTACAAAGATCTGTCTCCTAGTGATACTTCAAATTTCACCATCACGAACTCATCCCTTTTGGTAAATCACCGTTCTTTCTAGTTGGCCTCTGTCTGACTGATTCACTAAACAAGCGTTTATCAAGTGTCCACCATGCCCCCTGCCCTGTGCTAGGTGCTGGAAGTTTAGCAGTGAAGGCAACAAGCAAAAATCCCTCCCCTTGTGAAGGTTACACACTGCTAAGGAAAACAGACAAATAAGAAAAATATATAACATGTGAGATAATGATAAAAAAATAATAAAGCAGGATAGCGGAATATGAGGTGCCAAGTTTTTGGGGGTGGGGATTGTGTGGCCACAAAAAATTTACTGAGAAGTAGACTTTAAGTAAAGATCAGAAAGAAGCAAAGAGACTGGCCATGCAACATGGGGGACAGAGTGTTCTAGGTAGAGAAAACAGCAAGTGCAGTGTCCCAAGGTGCGCACATGCCTGGAAAGGTTGGAAAACAGCATGGAGGCCGTGTCAGCCAAAGTGAACACATGGCAAGAGATAGCATCGGGGAGGTACAGGGGTGAGGGGTGGAGGTGGAGGTCACGCTGGGCCTTGCAGGGTACAATAAAAACTTGGTTATTACTCCAAGAAAGATGCAAAATCACTGGCAGGCTTGAGCAGAGGAATGACACCAACTTGACTTTTGTTTTGCAATGATCACCTGGATGTTATGTTAGGAATAGATCCCGGGGGACAGAGGCAGAGGCAGAAAGACCAGTCACAAAGCTATTGCAGTCATCCAGGATGGAGAAGCAGTGAAGGTGATAACAAGTGGTGGGATTCTAGATAAAGTTTGCAGGTAGTGCCAAATAGGGTCTACAGACAGATGTGGGGTGTGAGAAAGCAAGTTATCAAGATTTTAATCTGGGCACCTGGAAGGATGGCATTTTCATCACTTGAGATGGGGAATGCAAGGTAGGGACACCCTGAAGGCCTGAACCTTCCAGGCCCTCCCTCTGGTTTGCCTGTGTCCAAGAGCAGGACACACTGTACCACCCACCCCATGCCGGGATGCTGGCAGAGTCCACAGACCCCGCCCTCAGCCACAGAGGTCAGACTCCTCCAGGGCAGCCAACTCCCACCACTGACTGGGAATGCTGAGGTAGCTTCTTTGTCCCAAGCCAGTGGAGACTCCCCTTCTTCTCTTGTCTTCCAGGCAGAAGGAGATCAACCTGCGCTGGCATAGGCTACTCCAGCATCTACAGGAGCAGAGAAAGCAGGTGGCAGGCATGCAGGTTGTGCTGAGCCTGCTGCAGGAGGTGGAGGCTGCCTCTGACCAGCTCAAGGAGCTGCAGGTGGGCACTGGACCAGCAGACCCTTGGGAAATACAGCAGTGGGGGCGGGGGAGGACTTCTCCAGTGCTGGTGCTCACAGGAACCAGCATCCTAGGACTTAAGTGACCACTCAACTCTGGCCAGGTGCCAGCCAGCTCTACCACCTGTGGGCACCAGCTGGCAGAGGTAGTAGAGCAGCTGCAGAGGCACGACCTGCTGGAAGCCCAAGTCTCAGCCAACGGAGCCCATGTGAGCCATCTTACCCACCAGACGGCAGAGCTGGACTCCTCCCTGGGCACCATTGTGGAGGTGCTGCGGGACAAGGCCAGGGCACTGGCCCATCTCCACCAGAGCCTGGTGGCTCTTGGCAGGGCCCGGTAAGAGCCCACCCAACTCCTCCACCTTCTCCAGAACTTTTCTGTAACCTGAATTATCTCCTGCCCAGGTCAAAATACTACTGACCTGGCCGTCTTCTCTACGCTAACCCTCATCCTCAAGGCTTCTATCTCACCTGTTATGTCACCCAGGGAAAAGAAAAATCCTGTCTTAAGGGGAGTGCCTGACCCTGGTAGGGAAGCCCCTCCCCATGCCCCGCGACTCCCCAACAGGCGGGCCCTGCTGGAGCAGACCCTGCAGCGGGCAGAGTTTCTGCACAGCTGTGAGGAGGAGGAGGCCTGGTTGACGGAGCGCGGACAGCTGATGGAGAAAGCCGCCCTGGGCCGGGATCTCAAGCAGATCGCAGGCGCCCTACAGAAACACAAGGTGTCCGCTCTCCTAGCGTCCCGACGGTCGTCAGCTCTCCGTCTGTCCCTTTCAGGGTCCCGGCCCCTTTTCTTTTCCTTCCTTCACTGGGCCCGCTGCTTTGCCCCTCTAGGCCCTGGAAGCCGAGCTCCACCGCCACCAGGTCGTGTGCGCGAATCTCGTGCGGAGGGGTCGCGACCTCCGCGTCTGCGGGCCCCCAGCGCAGCCGGATCCCGGCGAACGCGCGGAGGCGGTGCAGGGCGCGTGGCAGCTCCTCCGAACCGTGTCTGCAGGCTTGGGCACGCGGCTGCAGACAGCTCTGCTCGTCCGGCAGGTAGCGGGGCCGGGCGGAAGCAGGGCCGGGCCGGGGGCGGGG
>NW_006991182.1:293667-300325 GCF_000164805.1 Carlito syrichta | reverse complement strand
TTCGCGGACGCCGAGGAGGCCAGCTCGTGGCTGCGAGAGCGGCGGCCCTCGCTGGAGAGCGTGGCCTGCGGGGAGGACCAGGCGGCCGCCGAGGCCCTGCTGCGGCGCCACGTGCGGCTGGAGCGCGCCCTGCGCGCCTTCGCGACCGAGCTGCGGCGACTGGACGAGCAGGCGCGGGCGGCCGCGGCCCGGGCGTCTCTCACGGTGCGGGTGGGGGCCCGGAAGGGACCCAGACTGGCGTCTAACTCGGAGACCAAAGCGTTCGTGGTCCCCGCCCGGCACCCTCTCTCTTGTGCTCCAGCGCCACTGGGCCAGACAGAGGGCGGAAACGGGAAGGCCTTTATGGCCCCTGCCCCGGGAGTCGTGGCTTCCAGTGGGCGCGGGCGTGCACCCCTCCCCATGCTCAGCGACGTCTCACCTGTTGACGCGGCCCAGACAGTGGAATCCTGTCTGCGCACACCAATCGAGGTCATCCAAATAGAGCTTTGCCCCACGTAGTTCGAAGCCTGGTTCACTTTGCCTGACATAGCTCAGAGCAAGTAGGTTCCTCCAGGAATGTCCCCTTTACTGTCAATGCCTGGCCTGAAGTGACCCTTAAGCCCTGTTTGACTTTTCTGACTTAGCTCTTGTTGGTTTAGGGTGGCCTCATCACTGCACCTGGCTGCTTTCTCAGTTCATTGGATCCCAGTTCTTAAAACCACATGACTGGTAGGCAGTTTGGCCCAGCCCCTTCAGGGGTTTGCAGCCCCCTTTCAAGAAGCTGTGTATGTGGCTCAGGATGTGGTAATCAACGCCTTCAGATTCTGCTCATGTTTGATTCCTCTACTCTCAACCATAAGGAAGCTCCATGTCCCAGACCTCATCTCTGCCCAACCATGTCCTGTGTACCCTTTGAGCTGCAGCTCAGGTCCTCCAAATCTGGGAAGGTAGGCTGACCAAAGGCCCTGCTGCCACTCTGCCTCTGCCCACACAGGCAATGTCTGTCCTGAGCCCTCCAGGAGAAAGTCTGAGGAACCCAGGGGCCTGGAGTGAGTCTTCCTGCCACTGTGGCCTGGGGGGCATCTGGAAGATGGCCCTCCCAGTTGAACCTGATCCTGATTTTGATGCCAACACCATACTTCAGACACAAGATCGCTTGAGCCAGGACTATAAGGGCCTGCGGGCCCTGGCGGAGGTACTGCTCCTTGTTCAAGAAATGCTCATTGATCACCTGTGCCACAATCCCAGAGGACAAATCAGTGACTGCCCTCAAGGAGGATTCCTCAAGGAGCTTCCCTCATGGCTGAGAAAATGTCAAATAAGTCATTAGATGGATGAGGGTGTGATGGAAGCCCATGAGAAGGGAGCCCAGGTCAGGCTGAGGGGCCAGGAAGGGCACCTTGGAGGAAAGGACATTTAAGCTGAGACTTGACAATAAGAGACAGAGCACAGATAAAGATGGGTGCTGGCCAGGACCTGAGCAAAGACAGGAAGGAGGCCAGTGGAGGAAGGTAAGGTCCGGGTGCCTGGAGCACAGAGGCCAGGGAGGTCTTGGCCTGATGAAAGCCTGGAGAGGCAAGTGGGTCCTGACCTGGCAGAGCCAAGGCCCACGGGAGCAGTGTAGATTTTATCGAAGAGCAGGGCTTGCACCTAGGGGCTCGGACAGGGCAAGGCCAGATGAGTATAGACTCTGCCAGTGCCCTTTACTCTCAGCTTAAGCGCTTGCCAGCTCCCTCCATGGGTTGCCCTGAGGCCTCTGAGAGAGGACGTAGGGTCCAGCAGTGGAGCATAGACCCTCTCTGGTCCTGGCCCTGGGCTCTGCTTGGGGGGAGCGGTAGGAAGAAGCATGCCCTGGACCTGAAGTGAAGGCCCTATGAGGGGCCATGAACCTCACCCTGGGCTGCATCTCTTCAGCGCCGCAGGGCCCGGTTGGAGGAGATGGTGGCCCTGTTTGGCTTCTACAGCTCCTGTGAGGAGCTCCAGTCATGGCTGGAGGAGCAGACCATGCTACTGCGAAGGCTGCATCCCCTGGCCAGCAACCTGGAGGTCATGCAGCTCAAATATGAGGTACAGCCCCCAGGAGCTGAGGGAGCCTTGGATGTTTGGTCCTTCCTTACCTTGCTTCTGCCTTCCTAGGATTCACTGCTGTGCCTCAGTTCTCCCTCTTAACTGTGGTCCTGTCTTGGGGAGGGTAGCAGGGAACTAGGTTGAATTGAGTTTTGAGGCCCTCCAGGCCCTGTAAGGACTCGGATGGCTGTTCTTCCAGAGGCAGGCAGCACATCGGAGGCCCTTCATAGTTCTCAGGGGTGTGTGGAAAGAGAAAAAGCCTCCCCAGAGGCCTGGGTTCTCCTTTTCTTCAGAACGTCCTCACTGCACTGGTTGTGGGAAAGGGCCACTGGACTGAGGTCAGTAGTTCTGCTGAGAAGCTGAAGCAGAGGTGTCCTGGGGATGCCACAAAAATCCAACAACAGCAGGAGGAACTGAGCCAGAGGTGAGAACTGAGCCATGAGGAGAAAGTGAAGGGTAATTGGGGCGGGGTGGAAGCAGTGTCCTGGTCAGGCCTGAATGACACCTTATCCACCTCCCACAATGCCAGGTGTAGAGACTGGACATGTCAGATACAGAAAGGAGAGGTCAAGGGACAGCTAATCTGACAGCTTTTGTTGTGGGTGGCTCTGGCCAAAGCCCAAGGGTGGCATCCCTGTGATGGAGACATTCCTGTACCCTCTGCCCAGGTGGGGGCAGCTGGAGGCCCTGAAGAAGGAAAAGGCCGTGCAGCTGGCACGCAGCATGGATATGTGCAGTTTTCTGCAGGAGTGTGGACCCACACAGGCCCAGTTGCAAGATATGATACTCAAGCTGGAGGCCCTGGAGCAGGGGAGCTCAAAGGATACCCACTGCACCCTGCAACAGGCCCAGAAGAAGATCCTGGTGCTGGAGAGGAAGATCCAAGCCCTCCAAAGGGTGGCCATAAAGTACAGCCGGGTCCAGCACAGTGGTGGCGCACTGGGAGGCAGGGAGGACTAAGTGATGGAATGAGGAAGAGGACAGAGTTGGGATGGGAAGAGGATGGGTAGGATGTGCTGTAAGAGGGGCTTAGGCAAAGGTGAAGGAACAATCAGAGAAAATGCTCACAGGGAAAGGGAGAGCCACGTGTTCTTGCTGCCCCTAGGTGGAGGGTGGAGTAGGCTTTCAGAGTCACTTTCCCTGGGGAACACAGGCCTGGGCAGAGGACAGATGCCTGGGGCATGGGGCCAAGGGTAGGGCATTGACTATATAATGGGCTCTGTCCCTCAGGGTTGAGGAGTCCGGCCCCACAGAGAGCCAGCCCCTGCAAGGACAGGTGGAGACGCTGCAGGAGCTACTGAAGCAAGCACAGAGACGAGTGGCCCAACAGGCCCAGGTCCAGGCTGAGGTTCAGGCCCAGGAGAGCTTCCTGCAGGAGAGCCGGCGACTGCTGCTGTGGGCAAAGAGCGTCCAGACTCAGCTGCGCAGCCAGGAGGAGCCGGTGGACGTGGCCTCAGCCCACCGGCTGCTGCAGGAGCACCGAGACCTGTTGGAGGAGATTCACCTGCGGCAGGAGAGGTCAGGACAGGAGAACAGACAGAAAGCACTTTGGGCTGGGCAAGGCCTGAGGGGATCAGGCCCAGAAAGGCCGTGGCAGGAAGCAGTGGAATCACCCAGGGGAGTGGTTCAGGCTGGTTTCTAGAATGGAACTTGAGGCAAGTATGCAAGGAGGAGGGTGTGATTAGGGCTGAATCAGGCAGCCTATATGCTTCAGGGAGGGACCCAAGGACATTGAGCTGCCTGGAGGCTCTCTCCAGTCCAGGCCTAGCCAGGCCCCGTCCAGCTGAGCCTGATGGCTTGCTCTTGGTCCGGGCAGTCTAGCCTCTTCCACTATTCTGGGTAACACAGACCCCACCGGCCCCTGAACTCAAATGGCTCAGGACCCTCCCATGAGACTGAGATACCCACCTCTTCAGTATGGCAGTTCTTCTCTTCTGCAGAAAGATGTGATGGGCTGGTGGACAGCCAAGGCTACCACCATGCAGTCTCAAGGCGGTCAAGTGAGCACTGGAATCCATCCTGTCCTCTGCCTGCCAGACTCTACTATCTGGTTCAGGGCTGCTGTAGCAGCTCAGAGGAAGCAAAGCCTTTTCTAATCCATACAATGATGTTCCCTGTCCCCAAGCTGTGTGGACTGCCCCCAATGGAAAGGGACACCTTTTCTAATTAAAGTCTCCATGTGGCATGAAGAGCCCTGTAGCCTGATGTGTACGTGGTTTAAGTGATTTTTCTCTGTCATGCTGTGATGCTTCAGCATGCCTGCTTGCCTGGGCATCCACCATTAGGAGCCCACCCCTACAGGATGGTCAGGTGGAGCTGACAGAGAGCATGGGAACACTTGCATCCGAAGCACTCTGCTCGGCCTGTTACATTCACTGTCTCATTTATGGACCAGGGCATAGCTGTCCTAAGAGACAAGTGAACTCACGGGGCTAAACAGCCTCAGGCCCCTCCTGCCAGTCACCCTCACATCAGAGCTCCAAAGAATGAACCCTGGAGGTGAGGGGGGAAGGAGGCTGGTGAGGGAAGCCAGATGAGGTCTGACCCCCTGCTTGTCATCCTGGTCAGGCTGCAGCAGCTGGAGGCTCAGGGCCAGCCCATGGCAGCCTTGGACTCCCCAGACTCCCAAGAATTGGCTCATGTGCTGAGGCTCCTGGACAAGCAAGGCCGGGAACTGGAGGCTGCATGGGAGCAGAGGCAGCAGCGGCTGCAGGAGGGGCTGGAACTGCAGAGGTTTGGCCGAGAAGTGGATGGTTTCACTGCCACCTGTGCCAACCACGAGGCCTTCCTCCACCTGGACAACCTCGGGGTATGGAGCCAGGGAGCATGTGGAGCTAGGGCGTTGCTCACCCATCACTGAGGGAGCTTGTCCCCTTCCTTGGGTCCAGAGGCCAGGCTGGGCTGGAGGCCCCTGGGGCAGTGGTAGGAGAAATGGTGCTGACCCTGTCCTCGCAGGCGTGACCTCTGGTCTCTGTACACCCAGGAGGACGTGAGGGAGGCCCAGAGCCTGCTACAGCAGCACCAAGAGTTTGGGCGACTCCTGGGCATCCTGGGCCTTCGGGCAAAGGCTCTGCAGGCACATGGAGAGAAGCTGGTTGAAAGCCAACACCCTGCAGCCCTCACGTGAGCCTGTCCTCAGTCTGTAGCTCCTGCCGCCCTTTCTTTCTCAGCCTGCACAGACTGCTGCCCTGAGGCTGGGGGTTTGCTGGGGGGAGGGGCAGAGGAGTCACCTGGGTTGGGGTGTGCCTTGGGGCAGAAAGAAGCCTTCCCCTACAATCTCCCCTGCTTCCACCTGCTCCCCCAGGATCAGAAAGCAGCTGCAGACAGTGCAGATGCAGTGGACCAGGGTCCAGGAGATAAGTGAGCAGAGGAGGAGGCAGCTGCTGGCTTCCCTCCAGCTCCAGGTGAGGGGCTGGTCCAGGGTGCGCAAGGCCTCTCTAAGAGGCAGCCTGGGACCGTGTGAGTTACTGTACGGTCAGTCTGCAGAACACTTTCCCCACATATTATGAGGGGGGCCCAAAAAATGGAATTTATTTATTAAAAACTTGTGTATTTATTCTTACACATTTAAACTTCATTCACCTTCAGAGTACTCTCTGATGGATGCAATACACCTATTGAGACACTTTTTCCACTGCTCAAAACAGTTTTTGAACTTGTCAATTTTGATGCTTTTTAGTGCTTCTGCTGTTTTTTGTTTCACCTCTTCCACATCAGCAAAGCATTTCCCTTTGAGGAATTTTTTCATCTGGGGAAACAAAAAAAGTTGCTCAGGATGGCAGCGGGTGAATAGGGAGGGTGGGGCACAGGGATCGTGCTGGTTTTGGCCCCAAACTGCCAAACACTCAGCATGGCATAGGCAGGTATGTTGTCATAGTGAAAGACCCAGTCACCTGTTTGCCACAAAAAGATTCACTGAAGCTGAATGCAGCCTCTCTCACAACACTAGCTGGTACCCTGATGCCATTGGGCTCCTAGAACACTTATCTAGCTGAGGAAGCCTATACTGCAAGAGGCCCGCCCTTGATAATTCCGGTTTGGGAGGTAACCCCACCCCTTTATATGTCATTAATCTTCACAATACCTCTTAGAGGCATGCATTGGGGCTCAGGATTTTTTCCTGGTAAGATGGACTGTGACCACACAGCACTCAGAGGCAGGACTAGGCCTAATATCCAGATCCCTTGGCTAACCCCACGCCCTCCCTCAACTGCCACTCCACTGTCCCCAGCATTTCAGACCACGCTTTAGGGTTTTGCATGGTTCATGAGCACCAGCCGCAGACCTTGGGTCTGTCCAATATTTGTCCAGCACCCATAGTGGCTCAGGGCTGAGCCAGGTCCCCGGCCCCCTCAGAGTTTCAGTCCACTTGGAGAGATGCGGCCATACGTGATTTGACGTGGACTGGAGTAGTGAGGACCCGACATCACTCTTCTCTGGGCACAGTATCCTTGTCCCCATTTGGGGAGCAGTAACTTGAGTCCCACCACTCTTGCCCTTCAGAATTGGCTCTTAGCCAGGCTCGGTGGCTCAGCCTGTAATCCCGCGCCTTTGAGAGGCTGAGGTGAGTGGATTGCCTGAGCCTGCGGGTTCGAGACCCGCCTGGGACAGC